>NW_027649841.1:562500-697815 GCF_965287045.1 Carcharhinus amblyrhynchos | reverse complement strand
GTCTCAGCGTCTCAGGGTCTCAGGGTCTCAGGGCCTCTGGGTCTCTGAGTCTCAATGTCTCAGGGTCTCAGGTTCTCAGGGTCTCAGGGCCTCTGTGTCTCTGAGTCTCATGTCCTCCTGGTCACTGGGACTCTGAGGCTCAATGTCTCAGTGTCTCAGGGTCTCAGGGCTTCTGGGTCTCAGTGTCTCAGAGTCTCAGGGTCTCAGGGCGTCTGGGTCTCTGTGTCTCAGTGTCTCAGGGCCTCTGCGTCTCAGGGTCTCAGTGTCTCAGGGTCTCAGTGTCTCAGGGCGTCTGGGTCTCAGTGTCTCAGTGTCTCAGGGTCTCAGGGCCTCTGGGTCTCTGTGTCTCAGGGTCTCAGGGTCTCAGGGCCTCTGGGTCTCTGTGTCTCAGGGTCTCAGGGTCTCTGGGCCTCTGGGCCCCTGAGTCTCAATGTCTCAGTGTCTCAGGGTCTGAGGGCCTCTGGGTCTCTGGGTCTCAGTGTCTCAGTGTCTTAGGGCGTCTGGGCCTCTGGGTCTCTGAACGCAATATCTCAGTGTCTCAGGGCCTCAGGGTCTCTGGGTCTCTGGGTCTCAATGATTCAGTGTCACAGGGTCTCAGGGCCTCTGTGTCTCACTCAGTGTCTTAGGGCCTCTGGGTCTCAATGTCTCAGTGTCTCAGGTTCTCATGGCTTCTGGTCTCTGTGTCTCAGTGTCTCAGGGTCTCACGGCCTCTGGATCTCAGGGTCTCAGTGTCTCAGGGTCTCAGGGTCTCACGGCCTCTGGGTCTCAGGGTCTCAGTGTCTCAGGGTCTCAGGGTCTCTGGGTCTCAGTGTCTCAGGGTCTCAGGGCCTCTGAGTCTCAGGGTCTCAGTGTCTCACGGTCTCAGGGTCTCTGGGTCTCTGGGTCTCAGGGTCTCAGGGCCTCTGGGTCTCTGGGTCTCAGTGTCTCAGGGTCTCTGGGCCTCTGGGTCTCTGGGTCTCTGTGTCTCAGGGTCTCAGGGCCTCTGGGTCTCTGTGTCTCAGGGTCTCAGGGCCTCTGTGTCTCAGGGTCTCTGTGTCTCAGGGTCTCAGGGCCTCTGGGTCTCTGTGTCTCAGTGTCTCAGTGTCTCAGGGTCTCTGGGCCTCTGGGTCTCTGCGTCTCTGTGTCTCAGGTTCACAGGGTCTCCGGGCCTCTGGGTCTCTGGGTCTCTGGTTCTCTGAGTCTCAGGGTCTCTGGGTCTCTGTGTCTCAGGGTCACAGGGTCTCAGGGCCTCTGGGCCTCTGGGTCTCAGTGTCTCAGGGTCTCTGGGCCTCCGGGTCTCTGGGTCTCTGTGTCTCAGGGTCTCAGGGTCTCAGGGCCTCTGGGTCTCTGTGTCTCAGGGTCTCAGGGCCTCAGGGTCTCAGTGTCTCAGGTTCTCAGCGTCTCAGGGCCTCTGGGTCTCAGTGTCTCAGGGTCTCACGGCCTCTGGGTCTCAGGGTCTCAGTGTCTCTGGGTCTCTGGGTCTCAGTGTCTCAGGGTCTCAGGGACTCTTGGTCTCAGGGTCTCAGTGTCTCAGGGCCTCAGGGCCTCAGGGTCTCTGGGTCTCAGTGTCTCAGGGTCACAGGGTCTCCGGGCCTCTGGGTCTCTGGGTCTCTGGATCTCTGAGTCTCAGGGTCTCAGGGCCTCTGGGTCTCTGTGTTTCTGAGTCTCAGTGTCTCAGGGTCTCAGGGCCTCTGGGTCTCAGGGTCTCAGTGTCTCAGTGTCTCCGGGCCTCTGGGCCTCTGGGTCTCTGGGTCTCTGAGTCTCAATGTCTCAGTGTCTCAGGGTCTCAGGGTTTCTGTGTCTCAGGGTCTCAGGGTCTCAGGGCATCTGGGTCTCTATGTCTCAGGGTCTCAGGGTCTCTGGGTCTCAGGGCCTCTGGGTCTCTGTGTCTCGTTGTCTCAGGGTCTCAGGGCCTCTGGGATTCAGGGTCTCAGTGTCTAAGGGTCTCAGGGTCTCAGTCCCTCAAGGCCTCTGGGTCTCTGTGTCTCAGGGTCTCACGGCCTCAGGGACTCTGGGTCTCAGGGTCTCAGTGTCTCAGGGCCTCTGGGTCTCTGTGTCTCTGAGTCTCAGTGTCTCAGGGTCTCAGGGCCTCTGAGTCTCAGTGTCTCAGTGTCACATGGCCTCAGGGACTCTGGGTCTCAGGGCCCCTGGGTCTCATTGTCTCAGGGTCTCAGGGCCTCTGGGTCTCTGTGTCACACTGTCTCAGGGCCTCTGGGTAACTGTCTCTCAGGGTCTCAGGGCCTCTCGGTCTCAGAGTCTCAGTGCCTCAGGGCCTATAGGTCTCAGGGTCTCAGGGTCTCAGGGCCTCTGGGTATCTGTGTCTCAGGGTCTCAGGGCATCTGGGTCTCTATGTCTCAGGGTCTCAGGGCCCCTGGGTTTCAGGGCCTCAGGGTCTCAGTCCCTCAGGGTCTCTGGGTCTCTGTGACTCAGGGTCTCAGGACCTCTCGGTCTCTGAGTCTCAATATCTCAGTGTCTCAGGTTCTCAGGTTCTCAGGGTCTCAGGGCCTCTGGGTCTCAGGGTCTCAGTGTCTCAGGGTCTCAGGGCCTCTGGGTCTCTGTGTCTCAGGGTCTCAGGGTCTCTGGGTCTCTGACTCTCAATGTCTCAGGGTCTCAGTGTATCAGGGTCTCTGGGTCTCTGTGTCTCAGGGTCTCAGGGTCTCTGGGTCTCTGGGTGTCAGGGTCTCAGGGCCTCTGGGTTTCTCTGTCTCAGGGTCTCAGGGCCTCTGGGTCTCTGGGTCTCTGAGTCACATTGTCTCAGTGTCTCAGGGCCTCTGGGTCTCTGGGTCTCTGAGTCACAGTGTCTCAGGGTCTCTGGGCCTCTGAGTCTCAGTGTCTCAGGGTCTCAGGGCCTCTGGGTCTCAGGGACTCAGGGTCTCAGTGTCTCAGAGCCTCTGGGTCTCAGGGTCTCAGAGTCTCAGCGTCTCAGGGCCTCTGGGTCTCTGTGTCTCAGGGTCTCAGGGTCTCAGGGCATCTGGGTCTCTATGTCTCAGGGTCTCAGGTCCTCTGGGTTTCAGGTTCTCAGGGTCTCAGGGTCTCAGGGCCTCTAGGTCTCTGAGTCTCAATCTCTCAGTGTCTCAGGTTCTCCGGGTCTCAGGGCCTCTGTGTCTCAGGGTCTCAGTGTCTCAGGGTCTCAGGGCCTCTGGGTCTCTGTGTCTCAGGGTCTCAGGGTCTCTGGGTCTCTGACTCTCAATGTCTCAGGGTCTCAGTGTATCAGGGTCTCTGGGTCTCTGTGTCTCACTGTCTCAGGGCCTCTGGGTCTCTAGGCCTCAGGGTCTCAGGGTCTCTGGGTCTCTGGGTCCCTGTGTCTCAGGGTCTCAGGGTCTCTGGGTCTCTGGTTCTCAGGGTCTCAGGGCCCCTGGGTCTCTGGGTCTCTGAGTCACAGTGTCTCAGTGTCTCAGGGCCTCTGGGTCTCTGGGTCTCTGAGTCACAGTGTCTCAGGGTCTCAGGGCCTCTGAGTGTCAGTGTCTCAGGGTCTCAGGGCCTCTGGGTCTCAGGGTCTCATTGTCTCAGAGTCTCAGGGTCTCAGGGTCTCAGGGCCTCTGGGTCTCTGTGTCTCAGGGTCTCAGGGCATCTGGGTCTCTGGGTCTCTGAGTCACAGTGTCTCAGGGTCTCAGGGCCTCTGGGTCTCAGGGTCTCATTGTCTCAGAGTCTCAGGGTCTCAGGGTCTCAGGGCCTCTGGGTCTCTGTGTCTCAGGGTCTCAGGGCACCTGGGTCTCTATATCTCAGGGTCTCAGGGCTTCTGGATCTCAGGGCCTCAGGCTCTCTGTGTCTCATTGTCTCAGGGCCTCTAGGTCTCAGGGTCTCAGTCCCTCAGGGTCTCTGGGTCTCTGTGTCTCAGGGTCTCAAGGCCTCTGGGTCTCTGAGTCTCAATGTCTCAGTGTCTCAAGGTCTCAGGGCCTCTGGGTCACTGTCTCTCAGGGTCTCAGGGCCTCTCGGTCTCAGGGTCTCAGTGCCTCAGGGTCTCAGGGCCTCTGGGTCTCTCTGTCTCATGTCCTCTGGGTCTCTGGGTTTCTGATTCTCAATGTCTCAGTGTCTCAGGGTCTCAGGGTCTCAGGGCATCTGGGTCTCTATGTCTCAGGGTCTCAGGGTCTCTGGGTCTCAGGGCCTTTGGGTCTCTCTGTCTCATTGTCTCAAGGTCTCAGGGCCTCTGGGTTTCAGGGTCTCAGTGTCTCAGGGTCTCAGGGTCTCAGGGCCTCTAGGTCTCAGGGTCTCAGTCCCTCAAGGCCTCTGGGTTCTGTGTCTCAGGGTCTCACGGCCTCAGGGACTCTGGGTCTCAGGGTCTCAGTGTCTCAGGGCCTCTGGGTCTCTGTGTCTCTGAGTCTCAGTGTCTCAGTGTCTCAGGGTCTCAGGGCCTCTGGGTCTCAGGGACTCAGGGTCTCAGTGTCTCAGAGTCTCAGGGTCTCAGGGTCACAGGGCCTCTGGGTCTCTGTGTCTCAGGGTCTCAGGGTCTCAGGGCATCTGGGTCTCTATGTCTCAGGGTCTCAGGGCCTCTGGGTTTCAGGTTCTCAGGGTCTCAGGGTCTCAGGGCCTCTAGGTCTCAGGGTCTCAGTCCCTCAGGGTCTCGGGGTCTCTGTGTCTCAGTGTCTCAGGACCTCTGGGTCTCTGAGACTCAATCTCTCAGTGTCTCAGGTTCTCAGGGTCTCAGGGCCTCTGGGTCTCAGGGTCTCAGTGTCTCAGGGTCTCAGGGCCTCTGGGTCTCTGTGTCTCAGGGTCTCAGGGTCTCTGGGTCTCTGACTCTCAATGTCTCAGGGCCTCTGGGTCTCAGGGACTCAGGGTCGCGGTGTCTCAGAGTCTCAGGGTCTCAGGGTCTCAGGGCCTCTGGGTCTCTGTGTCTCAGGGTCTCAGGGTCTCAGGGCATCTAGGTCTCTGTGTCTCAGGGTCTCAGGGTCTCAGGGCATCTGGGTCTCTATGTCTCAGGGCCTCAGGGCCTCTGGTCTCAGGGACTCAGGGACTCAGTGTCTTAGAGTCTCAGGGTCTCAGGGTCTCTGGGTCTCTGTGTCTCAGGGTCACAGGGTCTCAGGGCCTCTGGGTCTCTGGGTCTCTGTGTCTCAGGGTCTCAGGGCCTCTGGGTCTCTGGGCCTCAATTTCTCAGTGTCTCAGGGTCTCTGGGCCTCTGGGTCTCTGTGTCTCAGGGTCTCAGGGTCTCTGGGTCTCAGTGTATCAGGGTCTCAGTGTCTCAGTGTCTCAGGGCCTCTGGGTCTCTGTGTCTCAGGGTCTCAGGGCCTCTGGGTCTCTGTGTCTCACTGTCTCAGGGCCTCTGGGTCACTGTCTCTCAGGGTCTCAGGGCCTCTTGGTCTCAGGGTCTCAGTGCCTCAGGGTCTCAGGTTCTCAGGGCCTCTGGGTCTCAGTGTCTCAGTGTCTCAGGTTCTCAGGACCTCGGGGTCTATCTGTCTCATGTCCTATGGGTCTCTGGGTTTCTGATTCTCAATGTCTCAGTGTCTCAGTGTCGCAGGTTCTCAGGACCTCGGGGTCTATCTGTCTCATGTCCTATGGGTCTCTGGGTTTCTGATTCTCAATGTCTCAGTGTCTCAGGGTCTCTGGGTCTCTGTGTCTCAGGGTCTCAGGGCATCTGGGTCTCTATGTCTCAGGGTCTCAGGGTCTCTGTGTCTCATTGTCTCAGGGCCTCTGGGATTCAGGGTCTCAGTGTCTCAGGGTCTCAGGGTCTCAGTCCCTCAAGGCCTCTGGGTCTCTGTGTCTCAGGGTCTCACGGCCTCAGGGACTCTGGGTCTGAGGGTCTCAGTGTCTCAGGGCCTCTGGGTCTCTGTGTCTCTGAGTCTCAGTGTCTCAGTGTCTCAGGGTCTCAGGGCCTCTGGGTCTCTGAGTCTCAGTGTCTCAGGGTCTCAGGGCCTCTGGGTCTCTGTGTCTCAGGGTCTCAGGGCCTCTGGGTCACAGGGCCTCTGGGTCTCTGTGTCTCGCTGTCTCAGGGCCTCTGGGTCTCCGTGTCTCACTGTCTCAGGGCCTCTGGGTCACTGTCTCTCAGGGTCTCAGGGCCTCTCGGTCTCAGGGTCTCAGTGCCTCAGGGTCTCAGGTTCTCAGGGCCTCTGGGTCTCAGTGTCTCAGGTTCTCAGGGCCTCGGGGTCTATCTGTCTCATGTCCTCTGGGTCTCTGGGTTTCTGATTCTCAATGTCTCAGTGTCTCAGTGTCTCAGGGTCTCTGTGTCTCAGGGTCTCAGGGTCTCAGGGCATCTGGGTCTCTATGTCTCAGGGTCTCAGGGTCTCAGGGTCTCTGTGTCTCATTGTCTCAGGGTCTCAGGGCCTCTGGGATTCAGGGTCTCAGTGTCTCAGGGTCTCAGGGTCTCAGTCCCTCAAGGCCTCTGGGTCTCTGTGTCTCAGGGTCTCACGGCCTCAGGGACTCTGGGTCTGAGGGTCTCAGTGTCTCAGGGCCTCTGGGTCTCTGTGTCTCTGAGTCTCAGTGTCTCAGGGTCTCAGGGCCTCTGGGTCTCTGAGTCTCAGTTTCCCAGGGTCTCAGGGCCTCTGGGTCTCTGTGTCTCAGGGTCTCAGGGCCTCTGGGTCTCAGGGTCTCAGGGTCTCAGGGTCTCAGGGCCTCTGGGTCTCTATGTATCAGGGTCTCAGGGCTTTTGGGTCTCAGGGCCTCTGGGTCTCTGGGTCTCAGGGTCTCAGGGCCTCTGGGTCTCTGTGTCTCAGGGTCTCACGGCCTCAGGGAGTCTGGGTCTCAGGGTCTCAGTGTCTCAGGGCCTCTGGGTCTCTGTGTCTCAGGGTCTCAGGGCCTCTGGGTCTCTGGGTCTCAGGGTCTCAGTCCCGCAGGGTCTCTGGGTCTCTGTGTCTCAGGGTCTCATGGCCTCAGGGAGTCTGGGTCTCAGGGTCTCAGTGTCTCAGGGCCTATGGGTCTCTGTGTCACTGAGTCTCAGTGTCTCAGTGCCTCTGGATTTCTGGGTCTCAATTTCACAGCGTCTCAGGGTCTCAGGGTCTCTGTGTCTCAGGGTCTCAGGGCCTCTGGGTCTCTGTGTCTCAGAGTCTCAGGGTCTCTGGGTCTCTGTGTCTCACTGGCTCAGGGCCTCTGGGTCACTGTCTCTCAGGGTCTCAGGGCCTCTCGGTCTCAGGGTCTCTGTGTCTCAGGGCCTCAGGGCCTCTGGGTCTCAGTGTCTCAGGGTCTCAAGGCCTCTGGGTCTCTGGGTCTCGGGGTCTCAGTATCTTAGAGCCTCTGGGTCTCTGGGTCTCTGTGTCTCTGAGTCTCAGTGTCTCAGTGTCTCAGGGTCTCTGGGTCTCAGTGTCTCAGGGTCTCAGGGCCTCTGGGTCTAAGGGTCTCAGTGTCTCAGGGTCTCAGGGTCTCTGGGTCTCTGTGTCTCAGGGTCTCAGGGACTCTGGGTCTCAGGGTCTCAGTGCCTCAATGTCTCAGTGTCTCAGGTTCTCAGGGTCCCTGAGTCTCAGTGTCACAGGGTCTCAGGGCCTCTGGGTCTCTGGGTCTCTGAGTCTCAATGTCTCAGTGTCTCAGGTTCTCAGGGTCACAGGGCCTCTGGGTCTCAGTGTCTCAGGGTCTCAGGGCCTCTGGGTCTAAGGGTCTCAGTGTCTCAGGGTCTCAGGGCCTCCAGGTCTCAGTGTCTCAGGGTCTCAGGGCCTCAGGGCCTCTGGGTCTCTGGGTCACAGGGCCTCTGGGTCTCTGTGTCTCAGTGTCTCAGGGTCTCAGGGCCTCTGAGTCTCTGTGTCCCAATGTCTCAGCGTCTCAGGGTCTCAGGGTCTCAGGGCCTCTGGGTCTCTGAGTCTCAATGTCTCAGGGTCTCAGGTTCTCAGGGTCTCAGGGCCTCTGTGTCTCTGAGTCTCATGTCCTCCTGGTCACTGGGACTCTGAGGCTCAATGTCTCAGTGTCTCAGGGTCTCAGGGCTTCTGGGTCTCAGTGTCTCAGAGTCTCAGGGTCTCAGGGCGTCTGGGTCTCTGTGTCTCAGTGTCTCAGGGCCTCTGCGTCTCAGGGTCTCAGTGTCTCAGGGTCTCAGTGTCTCAGGGCGTCTGGGTCTCAGTGTCTCAGTGTCTCAGGGTCTCAGGGCCTCTGGGTCTCTGTGTCTCAGGGTCTCAGGGTCTCAGGGCCTCTGGGTCTCTGTGTCTCAGGGTCTCAGGGTCTCTGGGCCTCTGGGCCCCTGAGTCTCAATGTCTCAGTGTCTCAGGGTCTGAGGGCCTCTGGGTCTCTGGGTCTCAGTGTCTCAGTGTCTTAGGGCGTCTGGGCCTCTGGGTCTCTGAACGCAATATCTCAGTGTCTCAGGGCCTCAGGGTCTCTGGGTCTCTGGGTCTCAATGATTCAGTGTCACAGGGTCTCAGGGCCTCTGTGTCTCACTCAGTGTCTTAGGGCCTCTGGGTCTCAATGTCTCAGTGTCTCAGGTTCTCATGGCTTCTGGGTCTCTGTGTCTCAGTGTCTCAGGGTCTCACGGCCTCTGGATCTCAGGGTCTCAGTGTCTCAGGGTCTCAGGGTCTCACGGCCTCTGGGTCTCAGGGTCTCAGTGTCTCAGGGTCTCAGGGTCTCTGGGTCTCAGTGTCTCAGGGTCTCAGGGCCTCTGAGTCTCAGGGTCTCAGTGTCTCACGGTCTCAGGGTCTCTGGGTCTCTGGGTCTCAGGGTCTCAGGGCCTCTGGGTCTCTGGGTCTCAGTGTCTCAGGGTCTCTGGGCCTCTGGGTCTCTGGGTCTCTGTGTCTCAGGGTCTCAGGGCCTCTGGGTCTCTGTGTCTCAGGGTCTCAGGGCCTCTGTGTCTCAGGGTCTCTGTGTCTCAGGGTCTCAGGGCCTCTGGGTCTCTGTGTCTCAGTGTCTCAGTGTCTCAGGGTCTCTGGGCCTCTGGGTCTCTGCGTCTCTGTGTCTCAGGTTCACAGGGTCTCCGGGCCTCTGGGTCTCTGGGTCTCTGGTTCTCTGAGTCTCAGGGTCTCTGGGTCTCTGTGTCTCAGGGTCACAGGGTCTCAGGGCCTCTGGGCCTCTGGGTCTCAGTGTCTCAGGGTCTCTGGGCCTCCGGGTCTCTGGGTCTCTGTGTCTCAGGGTCTCAGGGTCTCAGGGCCTCTGGGTCTCTGTGTCTCAGGGTCTCAGGGCCTCAGGGTCTCAGTGTCTCAGGTTCTCAGCGTCTCAGGGCCTCTGGGTCTCAGTGTCTCAGGGTCTCACGGCCTCTGGGTCTCAGGGTCTCAGTGTCTCTGGGTCTCTGGGTCTCAGTGTCTCAGGGTCTCAGGGACTCTTGGTCTCAGGGTCTCAGTGTCTCAGGGCCTCAGGGCCTCAGGGTCTCTGGGTCTCAGTGTCTCAGGGTCACAGGGTCTCCGGGCCTCTGGGTCTCTGGGTCTCTGGATCTCTGAGTCTCAGGGTCTCAGGGCCTCTGGGTCTCTGTGTTTCTGAGTCTCAGTGTCTCAGGGTCTCAGGGCCTCTGGGTCTCAGGGTCTCAGTGTCTCAGTGTCTCCGGGCCTCTGGGCCTCTGGGTCTCTGGGTCTCTGAGTCTCAATGTCTCAGTGTCTCAGGGTCTCAGGGTTTCTGTGTCTCAGGGTCTCAGGGTCTCAGGGCATCTGGGTCTCTATGTCTCAGGGTCTCAGGGTCTCTGGGTCTCAGGGCCTCTGGGTCTCTGTGTCTCGTTGTCTCAGGGTCTCAGGGCCTCTGGGATTCAGGGTCTCAGTGTCTAAGGGTCTCAGGGTCTCAGTCCCTCAAGGCCTCTGGGTCTCTGTGTCTCAGGGTCTCACGGCCTCAGGGACTCTGGGTCTCAGGGTCTCAGTGTCTCAGGGCCTCTGGGTCTCTGTGTCTCTGAGTCTCAGTGTCTCAGGGTCTCAGGGCCTCTGAGTCTCAGTGTCTCAGTGTCACATGGCCTCAGGGACTCTGGGTCTCAGGGCCCCTGGGTCTCATTGTCTCAGGGTCTCAGGGCCTCTGGGTCTCTGTGTCACACTGTCTCAGGGCCTCTGGGTAACTGTCTCTCAGGGTCTCAGGGCCTCTCGGTCTCAGAGTCTCAGTGCCTCAGGGCCTATAGGTCTCAGGGTCTCAGGGTCTCAGGGCCTCTGGGTATCTGTGTCTCAGGGTCTCAGGGCATCTGGGTCTCTATGTCTCAGGGTCTCAGGGCCCCTGGGTTTCAGGGCCTCAGGGTCTCAGTCCCTCAGGGTCTCTGGGTCTCTGTGACTCAGGGTCTCAGGACCTCTCGGTCTCTGAGTCTCAATATCTCAGTGTCTCAGGTTCTCAGGTTCTCAGGGTCTCAGGGCCTCTGGGTCTCAGGGTCTCAGTGTCTCAGGGTCTCAGGGCCTCTGGGTCTCTGTGTCTCAGGGTCTCAGGGTCTCTGGGTCTCTGACTCTCAATGTCTCAGGGTCTCAGTGTATCAGGGTCTCTGGGTCTCTGTGTCTCAGGGTCTCAGGGTCTCTGGGTCTCTGGGTGTCAGGGTCTCAGGGCCTCTGGGTTTCTCTGTCTCAGGGTCTCAGGGCCTCTGGGTCTCTGGGTCTCTGAGTCACATTGTCTCAGTGTCTCAGGGCCTCTGGGTCTCTGGGTCTCTGAGTCACAGTGTCTCAGGGTCTCTGGGCCTCTGAGTCTCAGTGTCTCAGGGTCTCAGGGCCTCTGGGTCTCAGGGACTCAGGGTCTCAGTGTCTCAGAGCCTCTGGGTCTCAGGGTCTCAGAGTCTCAGCGTCTCAGGGCCTCTGGGTCTCTGTGTCTCAGGGTCTCAGGGTCTCAGGGCATCTGGGTCTCTATGTCTCAGGGTCTCAGGTCCTCTGGGTTTCAGGTTCTCAGGGTCTCAGGGTCTCAGGGCCTCTAGGTCTCTGAGTCTCAATCTCTCAGTGTCTCAGGTTCTCCGGGTCTCAGGGCCTCTGTGTCTCAGGGTCTCAGTGTCTCAGGGTCTCAGGGCCTCTGGGTCTCTGTGTCTCAGGGTCTCAGGGTCTCTGGGTCTCTGACTCTCAATGTCTCAGGGTCTCAGTGTATCAGGGTCTCTGGGTCTCTGTGTCTCACTGTCTCAGGGCCTCTGGGTCTCTAGGCCTCAGGGTCTCAGGGTCTCTGGGTCTCTGGGTCCCTGTGTCTCAGGGTCTCAGGGTCTCTGGGTCTCTGGTTCTCAGGGTCTCAGGGCCCCTGGGTCTCTGGGTCTCTGAGTCACAGTGTCTCAGTGTCTCAGGGCCTCTGGGTCTCTGGGTCTCTGAGTCACAGTGTCTCAGGGTCTCAGGGCCTCTGAGTGTCAGTGTCTCAGGGTCTCAGGGCCTCTGGGTCTCAGGGTCTCATTGTCTCAGAGTCTCAGGGTCTCAGGGTCTCAGGGCCTCTGGGTCTCTGTGTCTCAGGGTCTCAGGGCATCTGGGTCTCTGGGTCTCTGAGTCACAGTGTCTCAGGGTCTCAGGGCCTCTGGGTCTCAGGGTCTCATTGTCTCAGAGTCTCAGGGTCTCAGGGTCTCAGGGCCTCTGGGTCTCTGTGTCTCAGGGTCTCAGGGCACCTGGGTCTCTATATCTCAGGGTCTCAGGGCTTCTGGATCTCAGGGCCTCAGGCTCTCTGTGTCTCATTGTCTCAGGGCCTCTAGGTCTCAGGGTCTCAGTCCCTCAGGGTCTCTGGGTCTCTGTGTCTCAGGGTCTCAAGGCCTCTGGGTCTCTGAGTCTCAATGTCTCAGTGTCTCAAGGTCTCAGGGCCTCTGGGTCACTGTCTCTCAGGGTCTCAGGGCCTCTCGGTCTCAGGGTCTCAGTGCCTCAGGGTCTCAGGGCCTCTGGGTCTCTCTGTCTCATGTCCTCTGGGTCTCTGGGTTTCTGATTCTCAATGTCTCAGTGTCTCAGGGTCTCAGGGTCTCAGGGCATCTGGGTCTCTATGTCTCAGGGTCTCAGGGTCTCTGGGTCTCAGGGCCTTTGGGTCTCTCTGTCTCATTGTCTCAAGGTCTCAGGGCCTCTGGGTTTCAGGGTCTCAGTGTCTCAGGGTCTCAGGGTCTCAGGGCCTCTAGGTCTCAGGGTCTCAGTCCCTCAAGGCCTCTGGGTTCTGTGTCTCAGGGTCTCACGGCCTCAGGGACTCTGGGTCTCAGGGTCTCAGTGTCTCAGGGCCTCTGGGTCTCTGTGTCTCTGAGTCTCAGTGTCTCAGTGTCTCAGGGTCTCAGGGCCTCTGGGTCTCAGGGACTCAGGGTCTCAGTGTCTCAGAGTCTCAGGGTCTCAGGGTCACAGGGCCTCTGGGTCTCTGTGTCTCAGGGTCTCAGGGTCTCAGGGCATCTGGGTCTCTATGTCTCAGGGTCTCAGGGCCTCTGGGTTTCAGGTTCTCAGGGTCTCAGGGTCTCAGGGCCTCTAGGTCTCAGGGTCTCAGTCCCTCAGGGTCTCGGGGTCTCTGTGTCTCAGTGTCTCAGGACCTCTGGGTCTCTGAGACTCAATCTCTCAGTGTCTCAGGTTCTCAGGGTCTCAGGGCCTCTGGGTCTCAGGGTCTCAGTGTCTCAGGGTCTCAGGGCCTCTGGGTCTCTGTGTCTCAGGGTCTCAGGGTCTCTGGGTCTCTGACTCTCAATGTCTCAGGGCCTCTGGGTCTCAGGGACTCAGGGTCGCGGTGTCTCAGAGTCTCAGGGTCTCAGGGTCTCAGGGCCTCTGGGTCTCTGTGTCTCAGGGTCTCAGGGTCTCAGGGCATCTAGGTCTCTGTGTCTCAGGGTCTCAGGGTCTCAGGGCATCTGGGTCTCTATGTCTCAGGGCCTCAGGGCCTCTGGTCTCAGGGACTCAGGGACTCAGTGTCTTAGAGTCTCAGGGTCTCAGGGTCTCTGGGTCTCTGTGTCTCAGGGTCACAGGGTCTCAGGGCCTCTGGGTCTCTGGGTCTCTGTGTCTCAGGGTCTCAGGGCCTCTGGGTCTCTGGGCCTCAATTTCTCAGTGTCTCAGGGTCTCTGGGCCTCTGGGTCTCTGTGTCTCAGGGTCTCAGGGTCTCTGGGTCTCAGTGTATCAGGGTCTCAGTGTCTCAGTGTCTCAGGGCCTCTGGGTCTCTGTGTCTCAGGGTCTCAGGGCCTCTGGGTCTCTGTGTCTCACTGTCTCAGGGCCTCTGGGTCACTGTCTCTCAGGGTCTCAGGGCCTCTTGGTCTCAGGGTCTCAGTGCCTCAGGGTCTCAGGTTCTCAGGGCCTCTGGGTCTCAGTGTCTCAGTGTCTCAGGTTCTCAGGACCTCGGGGTCTATCTGTCTCATGTCCTATGGGTCTCTGGGTTTCTGATTCTCAATGTCTCAGTGTCTCAGTGTCGCAGGTTCTCAGGACCTCGGGGTCTATCTGTCTCATGTCCTATGGGTCTCTGGGTTTCTGATTCTCAATGTCTCAGTGTCTCAGGGTCTCTGGGTCTCTGTGTCTCAGGGTCTCAGGGCATCTGGGTCTCTATGTCTCAGGCTCTCAGGGTCTCTGTGTCTCATTGTCTCAGGGCCTCTGGGATTCAGGGTCTCAGTGTCTCAGGGTCTCAGGGTCTCAGTCCCTCAAGGCCTCTGGGTCTCTGTGTCTCAGGGTCTCACGGCCTCAGGGACTCTGGGTCTGAGGGTCTCAGTGTCTCAGGGCCTCTGGGTCTCTGTGTCTCTGAGTCTCAGTGTCTCAGTGTCTCAGGGTCTCAGGGCCTCTGGGTCTCTGAGTCTCAGTGTCTCAGGGTCTCAGGGCCTCTGGGTCTCTGTGTCTCAGGGTCTCAGGGCCTCTGGGTCACAGGGCCTCTGGGTCTCTGTGTCTCGCTGTCTCAGGGCCTCTGGGTCTCCGTGTCTCACTGTCTCAGGGCCTCTGGGTCACTGTCTCTCAGGGTCTCAGGGCCTCTCGGTCTCAGGGTCTCAGTGCCTCAGGGTCTCAGGTTCTCAGGGCCTCTGGGTCTCAGTGTCTCAGTGTCTCAGGTTCTCAGGGCCTCGGGGTCTATCTGTCTCATGTCCTATGGGTCCCTGGGTTTCTGATTCTCAATGTCTCAGTGTCTCAGGGTCTCAGGGTCTTAGGGTCTCTGTGTCTCATTGTCTCAGGGTCTCAGGGCCTCTGGGATTCAGGGTCTCAGTGTCTCAGGGTCTCAGGGTCTCAGTCCCTCAAGGCCTCTGGGTCTCTGTGTCTCAGGGTCACACGGCCTCAGGGACTCTGGGTCTCAGGGTCTCAGTGTCTCAGGGCCTCTGGGTCTCTGTGTCTCTGAGTCTCAGTGTCTCAGGGCCTCTGGGTCTCTGAGTCTCAGTGTCTCAGTGTCTCAGGGTCTAAGAGCCTCTGGGTCTCTGTGTGTCAGGGTCTCAGGGCCTTTGGGTCTCAGTGTCTCAGGGTCTAAGGGTCTCAGGGCCTCTGGGTCTCTGTGTCTCTGAGTCTCAGTGTCTCAGTGTCTCAGGGTCTCAGTGCCTCTGGGTCTCTGAGTCTCAGTGTCTCAGGGTCTCAGGGCCTCAGGGTCTCTGTGTCTCACAGTCTCAGGGCCTCTGGGTCACTGTCTCTCAGGGTCTCAGGGCCTCTCAGTCTCAGGGTCTCAGTGCCTCAGGGTCTCAGGGCCTCAGGGCCTATAGGTCTCAGTGTCTCAGGGTCTCTGGGTCTCTGAGTCTCAGTGTCTCAGGGTCTCAGGGCCTCTGGGTCTCTGGGTCACAGTGTCTCAGTGTCTCAGGGCCTCTGGGTCTCTGTGTCTCTGAGTCACAGTGTCTCAGGGTCTCAGGGCCTCTGAGTCTCAGTGTCTCAGGGTCTCAGGGACTCTGGGTCTCAGGGTCTCAGTGTCTCAGGGCCTCTGGGTCTCAGGGCCTCTGGGTTTCTGTTCTCAGGGTCTCAGGGCCTCTGGGTCTCTGTGTCTCTGAGTCTCAGTGCCTCTGGTTCTCTGTGTCTCACTGTCTCAGGGCCTCTGGGTCACTGTCTCTCAGGGTCTCAGGGCCTCTCAGTCTCAGGGTCTCGGTGCCTCAGGGTCTCAGGGTCTCAGGGCCTATAGGTCTCAGTGTCTCAGGGTCTCAGGGCCTCTGGGTCTCTGGGTCTCTGTGTCTCAGGGTCTCAGGGCCTCTGGGTCTCTGGGTCTCTGGTTCTCAGGGTCTCAGGGCCTCTGGGTCTCTCTGTCTCAGGGTCTCAGTGTCTCAGGGCCTCTGGGTCTCTGAGTCACAGTGTCTCAGGGTCTCAGGGCCTCTGAGTGTCAGTGTCTCAGGGTCTCAGGGCCTCTGGGTCTCAGGGTCTCATTGTCTCAGAGTCTCAGGGTCTCAGGGTCTCAGGGCCTCTGGGTCTCTGTGTCTCAGGGTCTCAGGGCACCTGGGTCTCTATGTCTCAGGGACTCAGGGCTTCTGGATCTGAGGGCCTCAGGCTCTCTGTGTCTCATTGTCTCAGGGCCTCTAGGTCTCAGGGTCTCAGTCCCTCAGGATATCTGGGTCTCTGTGTCTCAGGGTCTCAGGAATCCTGGGTCTCTGAGCCTCAATGTCTCAGTGTCTCAGGGTCTCTGGGCCTCTGGGTCTCAGTGTCTCAGAGTCTCAGGTTCTCAGGGCCACGGGGTCTCTCTGTCTTATGTCCTCTGAGTCTCTGGATTCTGATTCTCAATGTCTCAGTGTCTCAGGGTCTCTGGGTTTCTGTGTCTCAGGGTCTCAGGGCATCTGGGTCTCTATGTCTCAGGGTCTCTGGGTCTCAGGGCCTCTGGGTCTCTGTGTCTCGTTGTCTCAGGGTCTCAGGGCCTCTGGGATTCAGGGTCTCAGTGTCTAAGGGTCTCAGGGTCTCAGTCCCTCAAGGCCTCTGGGTCTCTGTGTCTCAGGGTCTCACGGCCTCAGGGACTCTGGGTCTCAGGGTCTAAGGGTCTCAGGGTCTCAGTCCCTCAAGCCCTCTGGGTCTCTGTGTCTCAGGGTCTCATGGCCTCAGGGATTCTGGGTCTCAGGGTCTCAGTGTCTCAGGGCCTCTGGGTCTCTGTGTCTCTGAGTCTCAGTGTCTCAGGGTCTCAGGGCCTCTGAGTCGCAGTGTCTCAGTGTCACATGGCCACAGGGACTCTGGGTCTCAGGGCCCCTGGGTCTCTGTGTCTCAGGGTCTCAGGGTCTCAGGGCCTCTGGGTCTCTGTGTCTCACTGTCTCAGGGCCTCTGGGTAACTGTCTCTCAGGGTCTCAGGGCCTCTCGGTCTCAGAGTCTCAGTGCCTCAGGGCCTATAGGTCTCAGGGTCTCAGGGTCTCAGGGCCTCTGGGTCTCTGTGTCTCAGGGTCTCAGGGTCTCAGGGCATCTGGGTCTCTATGTCTCAGGGTCTCAGGGCCCCTGGGTTTCAGGTTCTCAGGGTCTCAGGGTCTCAGGGCCTCTAGGTCTCAGGGTCTCAGTCCCTCAGGGTCTCTGGGTCTCTGTGACTCAGGGTCTCAGGACCTCTGGGTCTCTGAGTCTCAATCTCTCAGTGTCTTAGGTTCTCAGGGTCTCAGGGCCTCTGGGTCTCAGGGTCTCAGTGTCTCAGGGTCTCAGGGCCTCTGGGTCTCTGTGTCTCAGGGTCTCAGGGTCTCTGGGTCTCTGACTCTCAATGTCTCAGGGTCTCAGTGTATCAGGGTTTCTGGGTCTCTGTGTCTCAGGGTCTCAGGGCCTCTGGGTCTCTGGGTGTCAGGGTCTCAGGGCCTCTGGGTTTCTCTGTCTCAGGGTCTCAGGGTCTCAGGGCCTCTGGGTCTCTGTGTCTCACTGTCTCAGGGCCTCTGGGTCTCTGTGTCTCACTGTCTCAGGGCATCTGGGTCTCAGTGTCTCAGTGTCTCAGGTTCTCAGGGCCTCGGGGTCTATCTGTCTCATGTCCTATGGGTCCCTGGGTTTCTGATTCTCAATGTCTCAGTGTCTCAGGGTCTCAGGGTCTCTGTGTCTCATTGTCTCAGGGTCTCAGGGCCTCTGGGATTCAGGGTCTCAGTGTCTCAGGGTCTCAGGGTCTCAGTCCCTCAAGGCCTCTGGGTCTCTGTGTCTCAGTGTCACACGGCCTCAGGGACTCTGGGTCTCAGAGTCTCAGTGTCTCAGGGCCTCTGGGTCTCTGTGTCTCTGAGTCTCAGTGTCTCAGGGTCTCAGGGTCTCAGTGCCTCTGGGTCTCTGAGTCTCAGTGTCTCAGTGTCTCAGGGTCTAAGAGCCTCTGGGTCTCTGTGTGTCAGGGTCTCAGGGTCTCAGGGCCTCTGGGTCTCAGTGTCTCAGGGTCTAAGGGTCTCAGGGCCTCTGGGTCTCTGTGTCTCTGAGTCTCAGTGTCTCAGCGTCTCAGGGTCCCAGAGCCTCTGGGTCTCTGAGTCTCAGTGCCTCAGTGTCTCAGGGTCTCAGGGCCTCTGGGTCTCTGTGTCTCACTGTCTCAGGGCCTCTGGGTCACTGTCTCTCAGGGTCTCAGGGCCTCTCAGTCTCAGGGTCTCAGTGCCTCAGGGTCTCAGGGCCTCAGGGCCTATAGGTCTCAGTGTCTCAGGGTCTCTGGGTCTCAGGGTCTCAGGCCCTTGGGTCTCTGAGTCTCAGTGTCTCAGGGTCTCAGGGCCTCTGGGTCTCTGGGTCTCTGAGTCACAGTGTCTCAGTGTCTCACGGCCTCTGGGTCTCTGTGTCTCTGAGTCACAGTGTCTCAGGGTCTCAGGGCCTCTGAGTCTCAGTGTCTCAGGGTCTCAGGGACTCTGGGTCTCAGGGTCTCAGTGTCTCAGGGCCTCTGGGTCTCAGGGCCTCTGGGTCTCTGTGTCTCTGAGTCTCAGTGCCTCTGGTCCTCTGTGTCTCACTGTCTCAGGGCCTCTGGGTCACTGTCTCTCAGGGTCTCAGGGCCTCTCAGTCTCAGGGTCTCAGTGCCTCAGGGTCTCAGGGCCTCTGGGTCTCTGTGTCTCAGGGTCTCAGGGCCTCTGGGTCTCTGGGTCTCTGGTTCTCAGGGTCTCAGGGCCTCTGGGTCTCTGTGTCTCAGGGTCTCAGTGTCTCAGGGCCTCTGGGTCTCTGAGTCACAGTGTCTCAGGGTCTCAGCGCCTCTGAGTGTCAGTGTCTCAGGGTCTCAGGGCCTCTGGGTCTCAGGGTCTCATTGTCTCAGAGTCTCAGGGTCTCAGGGTCTCAGGGCCTCTGGGTCTCTGTGTCTCAGGGTCTCAGGGCACCTGGGTCTCTATGTCTCAGGGTCTCAGGGCTTCTGGATCTGAGGGCCTCAGGCTCTCTGTGTCTCATTGTCTCAGGGCCTCTAGGTCTCAGGGTCTCAGTCCCTCAGGGTATCTGGGTCTCTGTGTCTCAGGGTCTCAGGACCTCTGGGTCTCAGAGTCTCAATGTCTCAGTGTCTCAGGGTCTCTGGGCCTCTGGGTCTCAGTGTCTCAGTGTCTCAGGTTCTCAGGGCCACGGGGTCTCTCTGTCTCATGTCCTCTGAGTCTCTGGATTCTGATTCTCAATGTCTCAGTGTCTCAGGGTCTCAGGGTTTCTGTGTCTCAGGGTCTCAGGGTCTCAGGGCATCTGGGTCTCTATGTCTCAGGGTCTCAGGGTCTCTGGGTCTCAGGGCCTCTGGGTCTCTGTGTCTCGTTGTCTCAGGGTCTCAGGGCCTCTGGGATTCAGGGTCTCAGTGTCTAAGGGTCTCAGGGTCTCAGTCCCTCAAGGCCTCTGGGTCTCTGTGTCTCAGGGTCTCACGGCCTCAGGGACTCTGGGTCTCAGGGTCTCAGTGTCTCAGGGCCTCTGGATCTCTGTGTCTCTGAGTCTCAGTGTCTCAGGGTCTCAGGGCCTCTGAGTCTCAGTGTCTCAGTGTCACATGGCCTCAGGGACTCTGGGTCTCAGGGCCCCTGGGTCTCATTGTCTCAGGGTCTCAGGGTCTCAGGGCCTCTGGGTCTCTGTGTCACACTGTCTCAGGGCCTCTGGGTAACTGTCTCTCAGGGTCTCAGGGCCTCTCGGTCTCAGAGTCTCAGTGCCTCAGGGCCTATAGGTCTCAGGGTCTCAGGGTCTCAGGGCCTCTGGGTCTCTGTGTCTCAGGGTCTCAGGGCATCTGGGTCTCTATGTCTCAGGGTCTCAGGGCCCCTGGGTTTCAGGTTCTCAGGGTCTCAGGGCCTCTAGGCCTCAGGGTCTCAGTCCCTCAGGGTCTCTGGGTCTCTGTGACTCAGGGTCTCAGGACCTCTGGGTCTCTGAGTACCAATCTCTCAGTGTCTCAGGTTCTCAGGGCCTCTGGGTCTCAGGGTCTCAGTGTCTCAGCGTCTCAGGGCCTCTGGGTCTCTGTGTCTCAGGGTCTCAGGGTCTCTGGGTCTCTGACTCTCAATGTCTCAGGGTCTCAGTGTATCAGGGTCTCTGGGTCTCTGTGTCTCAGGGTCTCAGGGTCTCTGGGTCTCTGGGTGTCAGGGTCTCAGGGCCTCTGGGTTTCTCTGTCTCAGGGTCTCAGGGCCTCTGGGTCTCTGGGTCTCTGAGTCACATTGTCTCAGTGTCTCAGGGCCTCTGGGTCTCTGGGTCTCTGAGTCACAGTGTCTCAGGGTCTCTGGGCCTCTGAGTCTCAGTGTCTCAGGGTCTCAGGGCCTCTGGGTCTCAGGGACTCAGGGTCTCAGTGTCTCAGAGCCTCTGGATCTCAGGGTCTCAGGGTCTCAGAGTCTCAGCGTCTCAGGGCCTCTGGGTCTCTGTGTCTCAGTGTCTCAGGGTCTCAGGGCATCTGGGTCTCTATGTCTCAGGGTCTCAGGTCCTCTGGGTTTCAGGTTCTCAGGGTCTCAGGGTCTCAGGGCCTCTAGGTCTCTGAGTCTCAATCTCTCAGTGTCTCAGGTTCTCTGGGTCTCAGGGCCTCTGTGTCTCAGGGTCTCAGTGTCTCAGGGTCTCAGGGCCTCTGGGTCTCTGTGTCTCAGGGTCTCAGGGTCTCTGGGTCTCTGACTCTCAATGTCTCAGGGTCTCAGTGTATCAGGGTCTCTGGGTCTCTGTGTCTCACTGTCTCAGGGCCTCTGGGTCTCTAGGCCTCAGGGTCTCAGGGCCTATAGGTCTCAGGGTCTCAGGGTCTCTGGGTCTCTGGGTCCCTGTGTCTCAGGGTCTCAGGGTCTCTGGGTCTCTGGGTCTCTGGTTCTCAGGGTCTCAGGGCCCCTGGGTCTCTGGGTCTCTGAGTCACAGTGTCTCAGTGTCTCAGGGCCTCTGGGTCTCTGGGTCTCTGAGTCACAGTGTCTCAGGGTCTCAGGGCCTCTGAGTGTCAGTGTCTCAGGGTCTCAGGGCCTCTGGGTCTCAGGGTCTCATTGTCTCAGAGTCTCAGGGTCTCAGGGTCTCAGGGCCTCTGGGTCTCTGTGTCTCAGGGTCTCAGGGCATCTGGGTCTCTGGGTCTCTGAGTCACAGTGTCTCAGGGTCTCAGGGCCTCTGGGTCTCAGGGTCTCATTGTCTCAGAGTCTCAGGGTCTCAGGGTCTCAGGGCCTCTGGGTCTCTGTGTCTCAGGGTCTCAGGGCACCTGGGTCTCTATATCTCAGGGTCTCAGGGCTTCTGGATCTCAGGGCCTCAGGCTCTCTGTGTCTCATTGTCTCAGGGCCTCTAGGTCTCAGGGTCTCAGTCCCTCAGGGTCTCTGTGTCTCAGGGTCTCAAGGCCTCTGGGTCTCTGAGTCTCAATGTCTCAGTGTCTCAAGGTCTCAGGGCCTCTGGGTCACTGTCTCTCAGGGTCTCAGGGCCTCTCGGTCTCAGGGTCTCAGTGCCTCAGGGTCTCAGGGCCTCTGGGTCTCTCTGTCTCATGTCCTCTGGGTCTCTGGGTTTCTGATACTCAATGTCTCAGTGTCTCAGGGTCTCAGGGTCTCAGGGCATCTGGGTCTCTATGTCTCAGGGTCTCAGGGTCTCTGGGTCTCAGGGCCTCTGGGTCTCTCTGTCTCATTGTCTCAGGGTCTCAGGGTCTCAGGGCCTCTAGGTCTCAGGGTCTCAGTCCCTCAAGGCCTCTGGGTTCTGTGTCTCAGGGTCTCACGGCCTCAGGGACTCTGGGTCTCAGGGTCTCAGTGTCTCAGGGCCTCTGGGTCTCTGTGTCTCTGAGTCTCAGTGTCTCAGTGTCTCAGGGTCTCAGGGCCTCTGGGTCTCAGGGACTCAGGGTCTCAGTGTCTCAGAGTCTCAGGGTCTCAGGGTCTCAGGGCCTCTGGGTCTCTGTGTCTCAGGGTCTCAGGGCATCTGGGTCTCTATGTCTCAGGGTCTCAGGGCCTCTGGGTTTCAGGTTCTCAGGGTCTCAGGGTCTCAGGGCCTCTAGGTCTCAGGGTCTCAGTCCCTCAGGGTCTCGGGGTCTCTGTGTCTCAGTGTCTCAGGACCTCTGGGTCTCTGAGTCTCAATCTCTCAGTGTCTCAGGTTCTCAGGGTCTCAGGGCCTCTGGGTCTCAGGGTCTCAGTGTCTCAGGGTCTCAGGGCCTCTGGGTCTCTGTGTCTCAGGGTCTCAGGGTCTCTGGGTCTCTGACTCTCAATGTCTCAGGGCCTCTGCGTCTCAGGGACTCAGGGTCGCGGTGTCTCAGGGTCTCAGGGTCTCAGGGCCTCTGGGTCTCTGTGTCTCAGGGTCTCAGGGTCTCAGGGCATCTGGGTCTCTATGTCTCAGGGCCTCAGGGCCTCTGGTCTCAGGGACTCAGGGACTCAGTGTCTTAGAGTCTCAGGGTCTCAGGGTCTCTCGGTCTCTGTGTCTCAGGGTCTCAGGGTCTCAGGGCATCTGGGTCTCTATGTCTCAGGGTCTCAGGTCCTCTGGGTTTCAGGTTCTCAGGGTCTCAGGGTCTCGGGGCCTCTGGGTCTCAAGGTCTCAGTGTCTCAGGGTCTCAGGGCCTCTGGGTCTCTGTGTCTCAGTGTCTCAGTGTCTCAGGGTCTCTGACTCTCAATGTCTCAGCGTCTCAGTGTATCAGGGTCTCTGTGTCTCAGGGTCTCAGGGCCTCTGGGTCTCTGGGTCTCAGGGTCTCAGGGCCTCTGGGTTTCTCTGTCTCAGGGTCTCAGGGTCTCAGGGCCTCTGGGTCTCTGGGTCTCTGAGTCACAGTGTCTCAGTGTTCTCAGGGCCTCTGGGTCTCTGGGTCTCTGTGTCTCAGGGTCTCAGGGCCTCAGGGCCTCTGGTCTCAGGGACTCAGGGACTCAGTGTCTTAGAGTCTCAGGGTCTCAGGGCCTCTGGGCCTCTGGGTCTCTGTGTCTCAGGGTCTCAGGGTCTCAGGGCATCTGGGTCTCTATGTCTCAGGGTCTCAGGGCCTCTGGATCTCAGGGCCTCTGGGTCTCTGTGTCTCATTGTCTCATGGTCTCAGGGCCTCTGGGTTTCAGGGTCTCAGTGTCTCAGGGTCTCAGTCCCTCAGGGTCTCTGGGTCTCTGTGTCTCAGGGTCACACGGCCTCTGGGTCTCTGAGTCTCAATGTCTCAGTGTCTCAGGTTCTCAGGGTCTCAGGGCCTCTGGGTCTCAGTGTCTCAGTGTCTCAGGGTCTCAGGGCCTCTGGGTCTCTGTGTCTCAGGGTCTCAGGGTCTTTGGGTCTCACGGTCGCTGAGTCTCCATGTGTCAGTATCTCAGGGTCTCAGGGCCTCTGGGTCTCTTGGTTTCTGAGTCTCAATGTCTCAGTGTCTCAGTGTCTCATGGTCTCAGGGACTTTGGGTCTCAGGGCCTCTGGGTCACTGTGTCTCAGGGTCTCAGGGCCGTTGTGTCTCAGGGTCTCAGTGTCTCAGGGTCTCAGGGCCTCTGGGTCTCTGAGTCTCAATGTCTCAGTGTCTCAGGGTCTCAGGGCCTCTGGGTCTCAGTGTTTCGGTGACTCAGTGTCTCAGGACTTCTAGGTCTCTGTGTCTCAGGGCCTCTGGGTCTCTGAGTCTCAGTGTCTCAGGGTCGCAGGTTCTCAGGGCCTCTGGGTCTCAGGGTCTCAGTGTCTCAGGGTGTCAGGGCCTATGGGTCGCTGTGTCTCAGGGTCTCAGGGTCTCAGGGCCTCTGGGTCTCTGTGTCTCAGGGTCTCAGTGCCTCTGAGTCTCAGGGTCTCAATGTCTCAGGGTCTCAGGACCTCTGGACCTCAGGCATCTTTGTCTCAGGGTCTCTGTGTCTTCGGGTCTCAGGGACTCTGGGTCTCTGTGTCTCAGGGTCTCAGGTTCTCAGTGTCTCAGGTCTTCTGGGTCTCAGTGTCTCAGTGTCTCAGGGTCTCAGGGCCTCTGTGTCTGTGTGTCTCTGAGTCTCAATGTCTCTGTGTCTCAGGGTCTCAGGTCCTCTGGGTCTCAGGGTCTCAGTGTCTCAGGGTCTCAGGGCCTCTGGGTCTCTGTGTCTCAGGGTCTTAGGGTCTCAGGGCTTCTGAGTCTCAGTGTCTCAGGGTCTCAGTGCCTCTGGGTCTCAGGGTCTCAATGTCTCATGGTCTCATGACCTCAGGACCTCAGGGCATCTGGGTCTCAGGGTCTCTGTGTCTTAGGGTCTCAGGGCCTCTTGGTCTCTGTGTCTCAGGGTCTCAGGTTCTCAGTGTCTCAGGTCCTCTGGGTCTCAGTGTCTCAGTGTCTCAGGGTGTCAGTGCCTCTGGGTCTCTGTGTCTCTGATTCTCAATGTCTCAGTGTCTCAGGGTCTCAGGTTTTCTGGGTCTCAGGGTCTCAGTGTCTCAGGGTCTCAGGCCCTCTGGGTCTCAGGGTCTCAGGGTCTCAGGGTCTTAGGGTCTCAGGGCCTCTGTGTCTCAGGGTCTCAGGGCCTCTGGGTCTCAGGGTCTCTGGATCTCTCGTTCTCAGGGTTTCTGGGTCTCAGTGTATCAGTTTTCTCAGGGTCTCAGTGTCTCTGGGTCTCATGGTCACAGTCTCTCAGTGTCTCAGGGTCTCAGTGTCTCAGGGTCTCTGGTTCCCTGGGTCCCAGGGTCTCAGTGTCTCAGTGTGTCATTGTCTCAGGTTCTCAGTGTCTCATTTTCTCAGGGTCTCTCGGCTTCAGGGTTTTCAGTGTCTCAGTGTCTCAGGGTCTCATGGTCACATTGTGTCAGTGTCTCAGGGTCTCAGTTTCTCAGTGTCTCAGAGTGTCAGGGACTCAGAGTTTCAGTGTCTCAGGGGCTCAGGGCCTCAGTGCCTCTGTGCCTCAGTGTCTCCGTGTCTCCGGGCTCAGTGTCTCTGTGTCTCAGTGTCTCAGGGTCTCAGTGTCTCAGTGTCGCAGTGTCTCAGTGTCTCAGGGTCTCAGCGTCTCAGGGTCTCGGGGTCTCTGGATCTCTGGTTCTCTGGGTCTCTTGGTCTGTGGGTCTCACTGTCTCTGTGTCTCAGGGTCTCTGTTTCTCTGGGTCTCTGGGTCTCAGTTCCTCAGGGTGTCTGGGTCTCTGTGTCTCAGGGTCTCAGTGTCTCAGAGTCTCAGGATCTCAGGATCTCTGGGTCACTGCGTTCCTGGGTCTTAGTGTCTCAGGGTCTCATGGTCTCTGGATGTCTGGTTCTCTGGGTCTCTTGGTCTGTTGATCTCACTGTCTCTGTGTCTCAGAGTCTCTGTGTCTCTGGGTAACTGGGTCTCAGTGTCACAGTGTCTCAGTGTCTCAGGGTCTCAGGGTCTCAGTGTCTCAATGTCTCAGTGTCCCAGTGTCTCAGGGTCTCAGGGTCTCTGGGTCTCAGGGTCCCTGGGAATCAGTGTCTAATTTTCTCTGGGTCCCATGGTCACAGGGTATCTGCATCTCTGGGTCACTGGGTCTCAGTGTTTCAGTGTCTCCGGGTCTCAGTGTCTCAGTTTCTCAGAGTCTCAGTCTCTCGCTGTCTCAGCGGCTCAGGGTCTCAGGGTTTCAGGTTTGCAGTGTCTCAGTGTCTCAGTGGCGGAGGGTCTCAGTGTCTCAGTGTCTCAGCCTCGCTGCGTCTCAGGGTCTCTGGATCTCAGGGTCTCAGTGTCTCAGAGTCTCTGGGTATCAGTGCCGCAGTGTCTCAGTGTCTCAGGGTGTCAAGGTCTCAAGGTCTCAATGTCTTAGGGTCTCAGTGTCTCATGTCTCAGTATCTCAGGTTCTCAGTGTCTCAGGGTCCCAGTGTCTCTGTGTCTCTGGGTCTCAGGGTCTCTGTGTCTCAGTGTCTCAGGGTCACAGTGTCTCTGTGTCTCACTGTCTCAATGTCTAAGTGTCTCTGGGTCTCAGTGTCTCTGAGTCTCTGGTTCTCGGTGTCTCAGGGTCTCTGGGTCTCATTGTCAGATTGTCTCTGGACAACTGGGTCTCAGGGTCTCTGGGTCTCTGGGTCCCAGGGTCTCAGGGTCCCTGGGTCTCAGTGTCCATGGGTCTCAGTGTTTCAGTTTCTCAGGGTCTCTTTTTCTCTGGGTCTCAATGTCTCAGTGTCTCTGGGTCTCAGTTTCTCATGGCCTCAGTGTCTCTGTGTCTCAGTGTCTCAGTGTCTCAGTGACTCAGTGTCACAGTGTCTCAGGGCCTCTGTGTCTCAGTGTCTCAGGGTCTCAGGATCTCAGTGTCTCAGGGTCTCTGGGTCTCAGTGTCTCAAAGTCTCAGTCTCTCAGTGTCTCAGGGTCTCAGTGTCTCAATGTCTCAAGGCCTCTGGGTCTCTGGGTCACTGGGTCTCAGGGTCTCTGGGTCACTGGGTCTATGTGTCTCAGTGTCTCACTGTGTCAGGGTCATTGGGTCTCTGGGTCTCTGTGTCTCAGTGTTGCAAGGTCACAGGGTCTCTGAGTCTCTGGGTCCCTGTGTCTCAGTGTCTCAGTGACTCAGGGTCTCTGGGTCTCTGTGTATCAGTGTCTCTGTTTCTGTGGGTCTCTGGGTCTCACTGTCTCAAAGTCTCAGTCTCTCGGTGTCTCCGGGTCTCTGGGTCTCAATGTCTAAGGGTTTCAGTGTCTCAGGCTCTCTGGGTGTGTGTGTCCTCGTGTCTCAGTGTCTCTGGGTCTGAGTGTCTCAGGGTCTTCGGGTCTCAGGGTCTCTTAGTCTCTGGGTCACTGGGTCTCAGTGTCTCAGGTTCTCTGAGTCTCTGTGTCCCTGTGTCTGAGTGCCTCAGTGTCTCAGTGTCTCTGGGTCTCTGGGTCTCAGTGTCGCAATGGCTCTGGGTCTCTGGGTCTCAGTGTCTCAAAGTCTCAGTCCCTCAGTGTCTCAGGGTCTATGGGTCTCTGGGTCTCTGGACTCTGTGTCTCAGGGTTTCAGTGTCTCAGGGTCTCAGTGTCTCAGGGCCTCAAGTTCTCTTGGTCTCTGGGTCACTGGGTCTCAGGGTCTCTGGGACACTGGGTCTATGTGTCTCAGTATCTTAATGTCTCAGGGTCATTGGGTCTCTGGGTGTCTGTGTCTCAGTGTTTCACTGTCTCAAGGTCTCAGGGCCTCTGAGTCTCTGGGTCCCTGTTTCTCAGTGTCTCTGTGACACAGGGTCTCTGGGTCTCTGGTCCTCAGTGTCTCAAAGTCTCAGTCTCTCAGTGTCTCAAGGTCTCTGGGTCTCTGGGTCACTGGGTCTCAGGATCTCCGTGTCACTGGGTCTATGTGTCTCAGTGTCTCAGGGTCATTGGGTGTCTGGGCCTCTGTGTCTCAGTGTCTCAAGGTCACAGGGTCTCTGAGTCTCTGTGTCCCTGTGTCTCAGTGTCTCTGTGTCTCTGTGACTCTGGGTCTCTGGGTCTCTGTGTCGCAGAGTCTCAGTGTCTCTGGGTCTGTGGTTCTCTGGGTTTCAGTGTCTCAAAGTCTCAGTTTCTCTGTGTCTCCAGGTCCCTGGGTCTCTGGGTCTCTGCTCTCTGTGTCTCAGTGTCTCAGGGTTTCAGTGTCTCAGGATCTGTGTCCCTGTGTCTCAGTGTCTCTGTGACTCTATGTCTCTGGGTCTCTGTGTCGCAGAGTCTCAGTGTCTCTGGGTCTGTGGGTCTCTGGGTTTCAGTGTCTCAAAGTCTCAGTTTCTCTGTGTCTCCAGGTCCCTGGGTCTCTGGGTCTCTGCTCTCTGTGTCTCAGTGTCTCAGGGTTTCAGTGTCTCAGGATCTCTGGGTCTCTGTGTCCCAGTGTCTCAGTGTCTCTGGGTTTCAGTGTCTCAGTGTCTCAGGGTTTCAGGGTCTCTTGGTCTCTGTGTCCCAGTGTCTCAGTGTCTCTGGGTCTCAGTGTCTCAGTGTCTCAGGGTTTCGGGCTCTCTTGGTCTCTGGGTCTCTGGGTCTCAGTGTCTCTGGGTCACTGGGTCTATGTGTCTCAGTGTCTCATTGTCTCAGTGTCTCTAGGTCTCTTGGTCTCAGTGTCACAGTGTCTCAAGATCTCAGGATCTCTGAGTCTCTGGGTCCCTGTGTCTCAGTGTCTCTGGGTTCCTGGGTCTCAGGTTCTCAGGGTCTCTTGGTCTCCGGATCTCTGTGTTTCAGTGTCTCACTGTCTCAGGGTCTCAGTGTCTCTGTGTCTCAGTGTCTCAGGGTCTCTAGGTCTCTGTGTCTCAGGGTCTCAGCGTCTCTCGGTCTCTGAGTCTCTGTGTCTCAGGGTCTTGGTGTCTCTGTGTCACTGGATCTCTGGTTTTCTGGGTCTCTTGGTCTCTGGGTCACTGTGTCACAGGTTCAAGGGCCTCTTGGTCACAGTGTCTCAGGGTCTATGGGTCTCGGTGTCTCTGGGTCTCATTTTACAATGTCTCAGTGCCTCAGGGTCTCAATGTCTCAGGGTCTCTGGGTCTCTGGGTCTCTGCGTCTGCGGGTCTGTGGGTCTCTGGATCTCAGTGTCTCAGGGTCTCGTGGTCTCGGGGTCTCTGAGTCTCTGGGTCTTTGGGTCTCAGTATCTCTGGGTCTCAGGGTCTCTTGGTCTCTGCGTTTCATTTTCTCAGGGTCTCTGCCTCTCTGGGTCTCAGTGTCTCAGGGTCTCTGGGCTTCTGTGTCTCAGGGTTTCAGGATATCTGGGTCTCTGGGACTCAAGGTCTCAGCGTCTCACGGTCTCTGGGCCCCTTCGGTCTCAGTGTCTCAGCGTCTCACTGTCTCTGGGTCCCTTCGGTCTCAGTGTCTCAGGGTCTCTGGGTCACTGGGACTCTGGGTCTCAATGTCTCAGGGTCTGTGGGTCTCTGGGACTCAGTATCTCAGTGTCAGAATGTCTTAGGGTCACTGGGTCTCTCGGCCTCAGTGTCTCAGGGTCTCAGTGTCCAAATGTCTCAGGGTCTCTGGGTTTCTGTGTCTCAATGTCTTAGGGTCCCAATGCCTCAGCTTCTCTGGGTCTCTGGGTCTCAGTGTCTCAGTGCCTCAGGGCCTCACTGTCTCAGGATCTCAGGGCCTCTGGGTCACTGTGTCTCAGGGTCTCAGGGCCTCTGGGTCTCTGGGTCTCAGTGTCATATGGTCTCAGGGCCTCTGGGTCTCAGGGTCTCTGAGTCTCAGTGTCTCAGTGCCTCAGTGTCTCAATGTATCTGGGTCTCTGGGTCTCTGGGTCTCTGTGTCTTAGTGTCTCAATGTCTCAGAGTCTCCGTGTCTCAATGTCTCAGGGTCTCAGTGTCTGTGGGTCTCTGTGTCTCAGTGTCTCAATGTCTCTGGGACTGTGGGTCTCAGTGTCTCAGTGTCTCAATGTATCAGGGTCTCTGTGTCTCAGGGTCTCTGTGTCTCATTGTCTCAATGTCTCAGTGTCTCAGTGTCTCAATGCCTCAGTGTCTCTGTGTCTCAATGTCTCAGGGACTCTTTGTCTCAGGGTCTCTGGGTCTCAGGGTCTCTGGGTCTCAATGTATCAGGGTCTCTGGGTCTCAGGATCTCTGGGTCTCTGAGACCCAGAGACCCTGACGCATTGAGACGCTGAGACACAAAGACCCAGAGACCCAGAGACACCGAGACCCTGAGACCCAGAGACACTGACACATTGAGACACTGAGATACAGAGACCCAGAGACGGTGAGACACTGAGACCCAGAGAACCAGAGAGCATGAGACACTGAGACACAGAGATTCCAGAGGCACTGAGACACAGAGTCCCAGAGACCCAGAGATGGTGAGACACTGAGCCACTGAGACCCAGAGACCCAGAGACAGAGAGAGCATGAGACTTTGAGACCCTGAAACACTGAGACACAGAGACCTTGAGACCCAGAGACCCTGAGGCATTGAGACACTGAGACACAAAGACCCAGAGACCCAGAGAAACCGAGACCCTGAGACCCAGAGGCACTGACACATTGAGACACTGAGATACAGAGACCCAGAGACGGTGAGACACTGAGATACTGAGACCCAGAGACCCTGAGAACCAGAGACTCAGAGACACAGAGACCCTGAGACCCAGAGAACCAGAGAGCATGAGACACTGAGACACAGAGATTCCAGAGGCACTGAGACACAGAGTCCCAGAGACCCAGAGATGGTGAGACACTGAGCCACTGAGACCCAGAGACACATAGAGCCTGAGACTTTGAGACCCTGAAACACTGAGACACAGAGACCTTAAGACCCAGAGATCCTAAGACACTGAACACTGAGACCCAGAGACCCAGAGGCCCTGAGACCGAGAAGCCCAGAGACATTGAGACACAGAGACCCAGAGAGAAAGAGAACAAGACAACCTGAGACCAAGTTACCCTGAGACCCAGAGACACAGAGACCCAGATACACAGAGACCCTGACACATTGAGACTCGAAGGCAATGAGACACGGAGACACTGAGACAAAGAGACACAGAGACAGTGAGACACTGAGACACAGGGACACTGACACAAAGAGACACTGAGGCTCAGAGACACTGAGACCAAGACACAGAGCGATACGGAGACTCTGAGACACTGAGACACTGAGGCACAGAGACACTGAGACACTGAGACACAGAGACATTGAGACTCTGAGATGTTCAGACACTGAGACACTGAGACACCGAGACACTGAGGCGCAGAAGCACTGAGGCACAGAATACTGATTCTCTGAGACACTGAGACAATGAAACTCGGAGACACTGAGACACTTAGACACAGAGACACAGAGGCACAGAGACACAGATAAACTGAGACTCTGAGACACTGAGACACTGAGGCACAGAGACACTGAGAAACTGAGACACAGAGACACTGAGACTCTGAGACACTGAGACAATGAAACTCGGAGACACTGAGACACTGAGACACTTAGACACAGAGACACAGAGACACTGAGACTCTGAGACACTGAGGCACAGAGACACTGAGACACTGAGACACAGAGACAATGAGACACTTAGACACAGAGACACAGAGGCACAGAGACACAGAGACACTGAGACTCTGAGACACTGAGACACTGAGGCACAGAGACACTGAGACACTGAGACACAGAGACAATGAGACACTGAGAATCTGAGACTTAGAGACACAGAGACAGTGAGACTCTGAGACACAGAGACACTGAGACACAGAGACACTGAGACTCTGAGACACTGAGACACAGAGACACTGAGACACTGAGACACTGAGACTTAGAGACACAGAGACAGTGAGGCACTGAGACACAGGGACACTGAGACCAAGAGACACAGAGACACTGAGACATTGAGACACAGAGACACTGAGACACTGAGAATCTGAGACACTGAGACACAGAGACATTGAGACACTGAGACTCTGAGACACAGAGACACTGAGACACAGAGACACTGAGATTCTGAGACCAAGAGACACAGAGACACTGAGACATTGAGACACAGAGACACTGAGACATTGAGACACAGACACACTGAGACACTGAGACTCTGAGATACTGAGACACTGAGGCACAGAGACACAGAGACACTGAGACACTGAGGCTCAGAGACACTGAGACCAAGAGACAGAGAGATACGGAGACTCTGAGACACTGAGACACTGAGGCACAGAGACACTGAGACACTGAGACTCTGAGACACTGAGACACTGACCCCCAGAGACACAGAGACACTGAGACACTGAGGCACAGAGACACTGAGACACTGAGAATCTGAGACACTGAGAGAGAGAGACACTGAGACACTGAGACTCTGAGACACTGAGACATTGAGACTCTGAGACACTGAGACACTGCGACACTGAGACACAGAGACACTGAGACACTGAGACATAGAGACACAGAGACAGTGAGACACTGAGACACAGGGACACTGAGACACAGAGACACTGAGGCTCAGAGACACTGAGACCAAGACACAGAGCGATACGGAGACTCTGAGACACTGAGAAAATGAGGCACAGAGACACTGAGACACTGAGACACTGAGACACAGAGACATTGAGACTCTGAGATACTGAGACACTGAGACACAGAGACACTGAGACACTGAGACATAGAGACAGAGAGACAGTGAGACACTGAGGATCAGAGACACTGAGACGAAGAGACAGAGAGATACGGAGACTCTGAGACACTGAGACACTGAGGCACAGAGACACTGAGACACTGAGACACTGAGGTACAGAGACACTGAGACACTGAGACATAGAGACACAGAGACAGTGAGACACTGAGACACAGGGACACTGAGACACAGAGACACTGAGACACTGAGACAATGAGGCACAGAGACACTGAGAGACAGGGACACAGAGACACTGAGACACAGAGAATCTGAGACACTGAGACACAGAGACATTGAGACACTGAGACTCTGAGACACAGAGACACTGAGACACAGAGACACTGAGATTCTGAGACCAAGAGACACAGAGACACTGAGACATTGAGACACAGACACACTGAGACACTGAGACTCTGAGATACTGAGACACTGAGGCACAGAGACATTGAGACTCTCTGACACTGAGACACAGAGGCACAGAGACACGGAGACACTGAGACACAGAGACACTGATACTCTGAGACACTGAGACAATGAAACCCGGAGATACTGAGACACTGAGACACTTAGACACAGAGACACAGAGGCACAGAGACACAGAGACACTGAGACTCTGAGACACAGAGACACTGAGACACTGAGACTCTGAGACACTGAGACACTGACCCCCAGAGACACAGAGACACTGAGACACTGAGACACTGAAGCACAGAGACACTGAGACACAGGGACACTGAGACAAAGAGACACTGAGGCTCAGTGACACTGAGACCAAGACACAGAGCGATACGGAGACTCTGAGACACTGAGGCACAGAGACACTGAGACACTGAGACACAGAGACATTGAGACTCTGAGATGCTGAGACACAGAGACACTGAGGCACAGAGACACTGAGACACTGAGACACTGAGACACAGAGACATTGAGACTCTGAGATGCTGAGACACTGAGGCACAGAGACACAGAGACAGTGAGACACTGAGGCTCTGAGACACTGAGACCAAGAGACAGAGAGATACGGAGACTCTGAGACACAGAGACACTGAGACACTGAGACACTGAGACATTGAGACTCTGAGATGCTGAGACACTGAGACACAGAGACACTGAGACACTGAGACATAGAGACACAGAGACAGTGAGACACTGAGGCTCTGAGACACTGAGACCAAGAGACAGAGAGATACGGAGACTCTGAGACACTGAGACACAGAGACACTGAGGCGCAGAGGCACTGAGGCACAGAGTTACTGGGTCTCTGACACACAGAGACAATGAAACTCGGAGACACGGAGACACTTAGACACAGAGACACAGAGGCACAGAGACACAGAGACACTGAGACTCTGAGACACTGAGACACTGAGGCACAGAGACACTGAGACACTGAGACACAGAGACACTGAGACTATGAGACACTGAGACAATGAAACTCGGAGACACTGAGACACTGAGACACATAGACACAGAGACACAGAGGCACAGAGACACAGAGACACTGAGACTCTGAGACTCTGAGACACTGAGACAATGAAACTCGGAGATACTGAGACACTGAGAAACTTAGACACAGAGGCACAGAGGCACAGAGACACAGAGACACTGAGACTCTGCGACACAGAGACACTGAGACACTGAGACTCTGAGAAACTGTGACACTGACCCCCAGTGACACAGAGACACTGAGACACTGAGGCACAGAGACACTGAGTCAAAGAGACACAGAGACACTGAGACTCGGAGACACTGAGGCACAGAGACACTGAGACACTGAGACACTGAGACACTGAGACACAGAGACATTGAGACTCTGAGACACTGAATCACTGCGACACTGAGACACAGAGACACTGAGACACTGAGACAAAGAGACACAGAGACAGTGAGACACTGAGACACAGGGACACTGACACAAAGAGACACTGAGGCTCAGAGACACTGAGACCAAGACACAGAGCGATACGGAGACTCTGAGACACTGAGGCACAGAGACACTGAGACACTGAGACACAGAGACATTGAGACTCTGAGATGTTCAGACACTGAGACACTGAGACACCGAGACACTGAGGCGCAGAAGCACTGAGGCACAGAATACTGATTCTCTGAGACACTGAGACAATGAAACTCGGAGACACTGAGACACTTAGACACAGAGACACAGAGGCACAGAGACACAGATAAACTGAGACTCTGAGACACTGAGAGACTGAGGCACAGAGACACTGAGACACTGAGACACTGAGACTCTGAGACACTGAGACAATGAAACTCGGAGACACTGAGACACTGAGACACAGAGATACAGAGGCACAGAGACACAGAGACACTGAGACTCTGAGACACTGAGGCACAGAGACACTGAGACACTGAGACACAGAGACAATGAGACACTTAGACACAGAGGCACAGAGACACAGAGACACTGAGACTCTGAGGCACTGAGACACTGAGGCACAGAGACACTGAGACACTGAGACACAGAGACAATGAGACACTGAGAATCTGAGACTTAGAGACACAGAGGCATTGAGACACAGAGACACTGAGACTCTGAGACACTGAGACACAGAGACACTGAGACACTGAGACTTAGAGACACAGAGACAGTGAGGCACTGAGACACAGGGACACTGAGACCAAGAGACACAGAGACACTGAGACATTGAGACACAGAGACACTGAGACACTGAGACACTGAGAATCTGAGACACTGAGACACAGAGACATTGAGACACTGAGACTCTGAGACACAGAGACACTGAGACACAGAGACACTGAGATTCTGAGACCAAGAGACACAGAGACACTGAGACATTGAGACACAGAGACACTGAGACATTGAGACACAGACACACTGAGACACTGATACTCTGAGATACTGAGACACTGAGGCACAGAGACACAGAGACACTGAGACACTGAGGCTCAGAGACACTGAGACCAAGAGACAGAGAGATACGGAGACTCTGAGACACTGAGACACTGAGGCACAGAGACACTGAGACACTGAGACTCTGAGACACTGAGACACTGACCCCCAGAGACACAGAGACACTGAGACACTGAGGCACAGAGACACTGAGTCAAAGAGACACAGGGACACTGAGACTCTGAGACTCTGAGACACTGAGGCACAGAGACACTGAGACACTGAGAATCTGAGACACTGAGAGAGAGAGACACTGAGACACTGAGACTCTGAGATACTGAGACATTGAGACTCTGAGACACTGAGACACTGCGACACTGAGACACAGAGACACTGAGACACTGAGACATAGAGACACAGAGACAGTGAGACACTGAGACACAGGGACACTGAGACACAGGGACACTGAGACACAGAGACACTGAGGCTCAGAGACACTGAGACCAAGACACAGAGCGATACGGAGACTCTGAGACACTGAGACACTGAGGCACAGAGACACTGAGACACTGAGACACTGAGACACAGAGACATTGAGACTCTGAGATACTGAGACACTGAGACACTGAGACACTGAGACATAGAGACACAGAGACAGTGAGACACTGAGGCTCAGAGACACTGAGACCAAGAGACAGAGAGATACGGAGACTCTGAGACACTGAGACACTGAGGCACAGAGACACTGAGACACTGAGACACTGAGGTACAGAGACACTGAGACACTGAGACATAGAGACACAGAGACAGTGAGACACTGAGACACAGGGACACTGAGACACAGAGACACTGAGACACTGAGACAATGAGGCACAGAGACACTGAGAGACAGGGACACAGAGACACTGAGACACAGAGACTCTGCGACACTGAGACACTGCGGCACAGAGACAAAGAGACACAGATTCAATGAGACACTGAGACACAGAGACACTGCGACACTGAGGCAGAGAGACAGAGAGACACTGAGACACAGAGACACTGAGACTCTGAGACACTGAGACAATGAAACTCGGAGACACTGAGACACTGAGACACTTACACACAGAGACTCTGAGGCACAGAGACACAGAGACACTGAGACTGTGAGACACTGAGACACTGAGGCACAGAGACACTGAGACAATGAGAATCTGAGACACTGAGACACAGAGACACTGAGACACTGAGACACTGAGACTCTGAGACACGGAGACATAGAGACACTGAGACACAGAGACACTGAGATTCTGAGACACTGAGACACAGAGACACTGAGAGACTGAGACCAAGAGACACAGAGACACTGAGACATTGAGACACAGAGACACTGAGACAATGAGAATCTGAGACACTGAGACACAGAGACACTGAGACACTGAGACTCTGAGACACGGAGACACAGAGACACTGAGACACAGAGACACTGAGACTCTGAGACACTGAGACACAGAGACACTGAGAGACTGAGACCAAGAGACACAGAGACACTGAGACATTGAGACACAGAGACACTGAGACATTGAGACACAGACACACTGAGACACTGAGACTCTGAGATACTGAGACACTGAGGCACAGAGACACTGAGACACTGAGACACTGAGGCTCAGAGACACTGAGAACAAGACACAGAGCGATACGGAGACTCTGAGACACTGAGGCCCAGAGACACTGAGACACTGAGACACTGAGACACTGAGACACAGAGACACTGAGGTGCAGAGGCACTAGGACACAGAGTTACTGAGACTCTGAGACACTGAGACAGTAAGACACTGAGACATTGAGACACTGAGACACAGAGACACAGAGGCAGAGGGACACAGAGACACTGAGACGCTGAGACACTGAGGCACAGAGACACTGAGACACTGAGGCACAGAGACACAGATACACTGAGACACTGAGACACAGAGACACTGAGACACTGAGACACCGAGACACCGAGTCACAGAGACACTGAGACACTGAGACTCTGAGACACTGAGACACAGAGACACTGAAACACAGAGACTCTGAGACGCTGAGACACTGAGACACAGAGACATTGAGACTCTCTGACACTGAGACACAGAGGCACAGAGACACGGAGACACTGAGACACAGAGACACTGATACTCTGAGACACTGAGACAATGAAACCCGGAGATACTGAGACACTGAGACACTTAGACACAGAGACACAGAGGCACAGAGACACAGAACACTGAGACTCTGAGACACAGAGACACTGAGACACTGAGACTCTGAGACACTGAGACACTGACCCCCAGAGACACAGAGACACAGAGACACTGAGACACAGAGACACTGAGACACAGGGACACTGAGACAAAGAGACACTGAGGCTCAGTGACACTGAGACCAAGACACAGAGCGATACGGAGACTCTGAGACACTGAGACACTGAGGCACAGAGACACTGAGACACTGAGACACTGAGACATTGAGACTCTGAGATGCTGAGACACTGAGACACAGAGACACTGAGACACTGAGACATAGAGACACAGAGACAGTGAGACACTGAGGCTCTGAGACACTGAGACCAAGAGACAGAGAGATACGGAGACTCTGAGACACAGAGACACTGAGACACTGAGACACAGAGACATTGAGACTCTGAGATGCTGAGACACTGAGACACAGAGACACTGAGACACTGAGACATAGAGGCACAGAGACAGTGAGACACTGAGGCTCTGAGACACTGAGACCAAGAGACAGAGAGATACGGAGACTCTGAGACACTGAGGCACAGAGACACTGAGGTGCAGAGGCACTGAGGCACAGAGTTACTGAGTCTCTGACACACAGAGACAATGAAACTCGGAGACACTGAGACACTGAGACACATAGACACAGAGGCACAGAGGCACAGAGACACAGAGACACTGAGACTCTGAGACACTGAGGCACAGAGACACTGAGACACTGAGACACAGAGACAATGAGACACTTAGACACAGAGACACAGAGACATTGAGACTCTGAGACACTGAGACACTGCGACACTGAGACACAGAGACACTGAGACACTGAGACATAGAGACACAGAGACAGTGAGACACTGAGACACAGGGACACTGAGAGAAAGAGACACTGAGGCTCAGAGACACTGAGACCAAGACACAGAGCGATACGGAGACTCTGAGACACTGAGACACTGAGGCACAGAGACACTGAGACACTGAGACACAGAGACATTGAGACTCTGAGATGCTGAGACACTGAGACACTGAGACACAGAGACACTGAGACACTGAGACATAGAGACACAGAGACAGTGAGACACTGAGGCTCTGAGACACTGAGACCAAGAGACAGAGAGATACGGAGACTCTGAGACACTGAGACACTGAGGCACAGAGACACTGAGACACTGAGACACAGAGACACTGAGACACTGAGACACAGGGACAGTGAGACACTGAGACACAGGGACACTGAGACACTGAGAGACCGAGACACTGAGACACCGAGGCACAGAGACACAGAGACACTGAGACACTGAGACACTGAGACACTGAGGCACAGAGACACTGAGAGACAGGGACACAGAGACACTGAGACACAAAGACTCTGAGACACTGAGACTCTGCGGCACAGAGACAAAGAGACACAGATTCACTGAGACACTGAGACACAGAGACACTGAGACACGGAGACTCTGAGACACTGAGACACTGAGACACAGAGACATTGAGACTCTGAGACACTGAGAAACTGAGGCACAGAGACACAGAGACACTTAGACACAGAGACACTGAGGCACAGAGACACAGAGACACTGAGACTGTGAGACACAGAGACACTGAGACACTGAGAATCTGAGACACTGAGACACAGAGACACTGAGACACTGAGACTCTGAGACACGGAGACACAGAGACACTGAGACACAGAGACACTGAGGCACAGAGACCCTGAGACACTGAGACACAGAGACGCTGAGTCACAGAGACACTGAGACACTGAGACTCTGAGACACTGATACACAGAAACACTGAGACACAGAGACACTGAGAAACTGAGACTCTGAGACACTGAGACAATGAGACTCTGAGACACAGAGACACTGAGACTCTGAGACACTGAGACAATGAGACTCTGAGACACAGAGGCACTGAGAAACTGACACTCTGAGACTCTGAGGCACTGAGACACTGAGACACAGAGACACTGAGGAGCAGGGACACAGAGACACTGAGACGCTGAGACACTGAGACACTGAGACTCTGAGACACTGAGACAATGAGACTCTGAGACACAGAGACACTGAGAAACTGAGACTCTGAGACTCTGAGGCACTGAGACACTGAGGCACAGAGACACTGAGGCACAGAGGCACTGAGACTCTGAGACTCTGAGACACTGAGACACTGAGACACAGAGACACTGAGACACTGAGACACTGAGGCACAGAGACACTGATACCAAGAGACACAGAGACACTGAGACACTGAGACTCTGAGACACTGAGACACTGAGGCACAGAGACACTGAGACACTGAGACTCTGAGACACTGAGACACTGAGGCTCAGAGACACTGAGACCAAGAGACAGAGAGATACCCGGTCTCTGAGACACTGAGACACTGAGACTCTGAGACATTGAGACACTGAGACACTGAGGCCCAGTGACACAGAGACACTGAGACACTGAGGCACAGAGACACTGAGTCAAAGAGACACAGAGACACTGAGACACTGAGACACAGAGACACAGAGACTCTGATACACTGAGACACTGAGACACTGAGGCACAGAGACACAGAGACACTGAGACTCTGAGACTCTGAGACACTGAGACACAGACACACTGAGACACTGAGACTCTGAGACACTGAGACACTGAGGAACAGAGACACAGAGACACTGAGACACTGAGGCTCAGAGACACTGAGACCAAGAGACAGAGAGATACGGAGACTCTGAAACACTTAGGCACAGAGACACTGAGACACTGAGACTCTGAGACACTGATACTCTGAGACACTGAGAAACTGAGACACTGAGGCCCAGTGACACTGATACCAAGAGACACAGAGACACTGAGACACTGAGACTCTGAGACACTGAGACACTGAGGCACAGAGACACTGAGACACTGAGACTCTGAGACACTGAGACACTGAGACACAGAGGCACTGTGAAACAGACACACAGAGACTCAGAGACACTGCGGCTCTGAGAGACTGAGACACTGAGAGTCTGAGACACTGAGACACTGAGGCATTGAGACATTAAGATACTGAGAATCTGAGACACTGAAACAGTGAGGCACAGACACACTGAGAAACTGAGACTCTGAGACACTGAGACAATGAGACACAGAGACTCTGAGACACTGAGACTCTGAGACTCTGAGACACTGAGACACTGAGACTCAGAGACATTGAGACACAGAGACACAGAGACACTGAGGCACAGAGACACTGAGACTCTGAGACACAGAGACACTGAGGCACAGAGACACAGATACACTGAGACACTGAGGCACAGAGACACTGAGGCAAAGAGACACAGAGACACTGAGTCTCTGAGATACTGTGAAACTGAGACACTGAGGCACAGAGGCACTGAGACACTGAGACACTGAGCCACAGAGACACTGAGACAAAGAGACACAGAGACACTGAGACTCTGAGGCACAGAGACAGAGAGACACTGAGACACAGAGACCCCGAGACACAGAGAATCTGAGACGCTGAGGCACAGAGATACTGAGACACTGAGTCACAGAGAAACTGAGACACAGAGACACTGAGACACTGAGACACTCAGGCACAGAGACACTGAGACACAGATGCACTGAGACACAGAGACGCAGAGACACTTAAATTCTGAGACACTGAGACACAGACACACTGAGACACTGAGACACGGAGACACTGAGACACAGAGACAAAGAGACACTGAGACACAGAAACACAGAGACACTGAGATTCTGAGACACTGAGACAATGAGACACAGAGACAAAGAGACACTGAGACACAGAGACACTGAGGCTCTGAGACACTGAGACACAGAGACTCTGAGACACTGAGACATTGAGACACAGAGACAATGAGATACTGAGAATCTGAGACACTGAAACAGTGAGGCACAGACTCACTGAGAAACTGAGACTCTGAGACACTGAGACAATGAGACTTTGAGAATCTGAGACTCTGAGACACTGAGACTCTGAGACACTGAGACAATGAGACACTGAGACACAGAGACACTGAGGCACAGGGACACAGAGACACTGAGACGCTGAGACACTGAGACACTGAGGCACAGAGACACTGAGACACTGAGACACAGAGACACTGAGGCACAGAGACACTGAGTCAAAGAGACACCGAGACACTGAGACTCGGAGACACTGAGACACTGAGGCACAGAGACACAGAGACACCGAGGCACAGAGACACTGAGACACAGAGACACTGAGACTCTGAGACACTGAGACACTGAGGCACAGAGAAACTGAGACACTGAGACACAGAGACACTGAGACTCTGAGACACTGAGACACTGAGACACAGAGACACTGAGACTCTGAGACACTGAGTCACTGAGGCACAGAGACACTGATACCAAGAGACACAGAGACACTGAGACATTGAGACACAGAGACACTGAGACTCTGAGACACTGAGACACTGAGACTCAGACACACTGAGACACTGAGACTCTGAGACACTGAGGCACAGAGACACAGAGACACTGAGACACTGAGGCTCAGAGACACTGAGACCAAGAGACACAGAGACACTGAGACACTGAGGCACTGAGACACTGAGACAGAGAGACACTGAGACACTGAGGCACAGAGACACTGAAACCAAGAGACACAGAGACACTGAGACATTGAGACACAGCGACACTGAGACTCTGAGACACTGAGACACAGACACACTGAGACACTGAGACTCTGAGACACTGAGACACTGAGGCACAGAGCCACAGAGACACTGAGACACTGAGGCACAGAGCCACAGAGACACTGAGACACTGAGGCTCAGAGACACTGAGACCAAGAGACAGAGAGATACGGAGATTCTGAGACACTGAGACACAGAGACACTGAGACTCTGAGACACTGAGTCACAGAGACACTGAGATACAGAGACACTGAGACACTGAGGCACAGAGACACTGATACCAAGAGACACAGAGACACTGAGACATTGAGACACAGAGACCCTGAGACTCTGAGACACTGAGACACTGAGACTCAGACACACTGAGAAACTGAGACTCTGAGACACTGAGGCACAGAGACACTGAGACACTGAGGCTCAGAGACACTGAGACCAAGAGACACAGAGACACTGAGACTCTGAGACACTGAGACACTGAGGCACAGAGACACTGAGACACAGAGATACCGAGACACTGAGAATCTGAGACACTGAGACACAGAGACACTGAGACTCTGAGACACTGAGACACTGTGACACAGAGACTCTGAGATACTGAGACACTGAGACACTGAGACACAGAGACACTGAGACACTGACGCACAGAGACACTGAAACCATGAGACACAGAGACACTGAGACATTGAGACACAGCGACACTGAGACTCTGAGACACTGAGACACTGAGACACAGACACACTGAGACACTGAGACTCTGAGACACTGAGACACTGAGACACTGAGGCACAGAGCCACAGAGACACTGAGACACTGAGGCACAGAGCCACAGAGACACTGAGACACTGAGGCTCAGAGACTCTGAGACCAAGAGACAGAGAGATACGGAGATTCTGAGACACTGAGGCACAGAGACACTGAGACACTCAGGCACGGAGACACTGAGTCAAAGAGACACTGAGACACTGAGACACTGAGGCACAGAGACACTGAGACTCTGAGACACTGAGACACTGAGACACAGAGACACTGAGACACTGAGGCACAGAGACACTGAGACCAAGAGACACTGAGACACTGAGACACTGAGACCATGAGACACTGAGACAGTGAGGCACAGAGACACTGAGTCAAAGAGACACCGAGACACTGAGACTCGGAGACACTGAGACACTGAGGCACAGAGACACAGAGACACCGAGGCACAGAGACACTGAGGCACAGAGACACTGAGACACTGAGACACAGAGACACCGAGACACTTAGAATCTGAGACACTGAGACACAGAGACACTGAGACTCTGAGACACTGAGACACTGAGACACAGAGACACTGAGACTCTGAGACACTGAGTCACAGAGACACTGAGACACTGAGACTCTGAGACACTGAGACACCGAGACACTGAGAATCTGAGACACTGAGACACAGAGACACTGAGGCACTGAGACTCTGAGACACTGAGACACTGTGACACAGAGACACTGAGACACTGAGGCACTGAGACACTGAGACACAGAGACACTGAGACACTGAGACACAGAGACACTGAAACCAAGAGACACAGAGACACTGAGACATTGAGACACAGCGACACTGACACTCTGAGACACTGAGACACTGAGACACAGACACACTGAGACACTGAGACTCTGAGACACTGAGGCACTGAGGCACAGAGCCACAGAGACACTGAGGCACTGAGGCACAGAGCCACAGAGACACTGAGACACTGAGGCTCAGAGACACTGAGACCAAGAGACAGAGAGATACGGAGATTCTGAGACACTGAGACACAGAGGCACAGAGACACTGAGTCAAAGAGACACAGAGACACTGAGAAACTGAGACACTGAGACACTGCGACACTGAGGCACAGAGACACTGAGACCAAGAGACACAGAGACACTGAGACACTGAGACACTGAGACTCTGAGACACTGAGGCATAGAGACACAGAGACACTGAGACACTGAGGCTCAGAGACACTGAGACCAATAGACAGAGAGATACGGGGTCTCTGAGACACTGAGGCACAGAAACACTGAGGCACTGAGACTCTGAGACACTGAGACTCTGAGACATTGAGACACTGAGACACTGAGGCCCAGAGACACAGAGACACTGAGACACTGAGGCACAGAGACACTGAGTCAAAGAGACACAGAGACCCTGAGACACTGAGACTCACAGACTCTGAGACACTGAGACACTGAGACACTGTGACACAGAGACACTGAGACACTGAGGCACTGAGACACTGAGACACTGAGGCACAGAGACACTGATACCAAGAGACACAGAGACACTGAGACATTGAGACACAGAGACACTGAGACTCTGAGACACTGAGACACTGAGACTCAGACACACTGAGACACTGAGACTCTGAGACACTGAGACACAGAGACACCGAGACACTGAGAATCTGAGACACTGAGACACTGAGACACACAGACTCTGAGACACTGAGACACAGAGACACTGAGACACTGAGGCACTGAGACACTGAGACACAGAGACACTGAGACACTGAGGCACAGAGACACTGAAACCAAGAGACACAGAGACACTGAGACATTGAGACACAGCGACACTGACACTCTGAGACACTGAGACACTGAGACACAGACACACTGAGACTCTGAGACACTGAGGCACTGAGGCACTGAGGCACAGAGCCACAGAGACACTGAGACACTGAGGCTCAGAGACACTGAGACCAAGAGACAGAGAGATACGGAGATTCTGAGACACTGAGGCACAGAGCCACTGAGACACTGAGGCACAGAGACACTGAGTCAAAGAGACACAGAGACACTGAGACACTGAGACACTGAGGCACAGAGACACTGAGACTATGAGACACTGAGACACTGAGACACTGAGGCACAGAGACACTGAGACCAAGAGACACAGAGACACTGAGACACTGAGACACTGAGGCACTGAGACATTGAGACACTGAGACCCTGAGACACTGAGACACTGAGGCACAGAGACACAGAGACACTGAGACACTGAGGCTCAGAGACACTGAGACCAATAGACAGAGAGATACGGGGTCTCTGAGACACTGAGACACTGAGGCACAGAAACACTGAGGCACTGAGACTCTGAGACACTGAGACTCTGAGACATTGAGACACTGAGACACTGAGGCCCAGAGACACAGAGACACTGAGACACTGAGGCACAGAGACACTGAGTCAAAGAGACACAGGGACACTGAGACACTGAGACACACAGACTCTGAGACAGTGAGACACTGAGACACTGTGACACAGAGACACTGAGACACTGAAGCACTGAGACACTGAGACACAGAGACACTGAGACACTGAGGCACAGAGACACTGAAACCAAGAGACAGAGAGATACGGAGATTCTGAGACACTGAGACACTGAGGCACAGAGACCCTGAGACACTGAGGCACAGAGACACTGAGTCAAAGAGACACAGAGACACTGAGACACTGAGACTCTGAGACACTGAGACACTGAGGCACAGAGAGACTGAGATTCTGAGACACTGAGACACAGAGACACTGAGACACTGAGGCACAGAGACACTGAGACCAAGAGACACAGAGACACTGAGACTCTGAGACGCAGAGACACTGAGACACTGAGGCACAGAGACACTGAGACACTGAGACTCTGAGACACTGAGACACTGAGGCACAGAGACACAGAGACACTGAGACACAGAGGCTCAGAGACACTGAGACCAAGAGACAGAGAGATACGGGGTCTCTGAGACACTGAGGCACCGAAACACTGAGGCACTGAGACTCTGAGACACTGAGACTCTGAGACATTGAGACACTGGGACACTGAGGCCCAGAGACACAGAGACACTGAGACACTGAGGCACAGAACACTGAGTCAAAGAGACACTGAGGCACAGAGACACAGAGACCAAGAGACACAGAGACACTGAGACTCTGAGACACTGAGACATGAGACACTGAGACACTGAGACACAGACACACTGAGACACTGAGACTCTGAGACACTGAGACACTGAGGCACAGAGTCACTGAGACCAAGAGACAGAGAGATACGGAGACTCTGAGACACTGAGACACTGAGGCACAGAGACACTGAGACACTGAGACACTGAGACACAGAGACACTGAGACACTGAGACATAGAGACACAGAGACAGTGAGACACTGAGGCTCAGAGACACTGAGACCAAGAGAAAGAGAGATACGGAGACTCTGAGACACTGAGACACTGAGGCACAGAGACACTGAGGCACTGAGACACGGAGACACAGAGACACTGAGACACTGAGAAACAGAGACACTGAGACACTGAGACATAGAGACACAGAGACACTGAGACACTGAGACTCGGGGGAACTGAGACACTGAGACACAGAGACACTGAGGCGCAGAGGCACTGAGACACAGAGTTACTGAGGCTCTGAGACACTGAGACAATGAGACACTGAGACACCGAGACACAGAGGCAGAGGGACACAGAGACACTGAGACGCTGAGACACTGAGGCACAGAGACACTGAGACACTGAGGCACAGAGACACAGATACACTGAGACACTGAGACACAGAGACACTGAGACACCGAGACACGGAGTCACAGAGACACTGAGACACTGAGACTCTGAGACACTGAGACACAGAGACACTGAGACACAGAGACACAGAGACACTGAGAAACTGAGACTCTGGGACACTGAGACAATGAGACTCTGATGCACAGAGACACTGAGAAACTGACACTCTGAGACTCTGAGGCACTGAGACACTGAGACACAGAGACACTGAGGTGCAGAGGCACTGAGACACAGAGTTACTGAGACGCTGAGACACTGAGACACTGAGGCACAGAGACCCTGAGACACTGAGACACAGAGACGCTGAGACACTGAGAATCTGAGACACTGAGACACAGAGACACTGAGACACAGAGACTCAGAGACACGGGGACACAGAGACACTGAGACACAAAGACACTGAGACAATGAGACTCGGAGGGACTGAGACATTGAGACGCAGAGACACTGAGGCGCAGAGGCACTGAGACACAGAGTTACTGAGTCTCTGAGGCACTGAGACAATGAAACTCGGAGACACTGAGGCGCAGAGACACTGAGACACAGAGACACAGCGACACTGAGACACTGAGACTCTGAGACACTGAGACACAGAGACACAGAGACACAGAGACACTGAGACTCTGAGACACTGAGACACTGAGGCACAGAGACACTGAGACCAAGAGACACAGAGACACTGAGACTCTGAGACACTGAGACACTGAGACACAGACACACTGAGACACTGAGATTCTGAGACACTGAGACACTGAGGCTCAGAGACACTGAGACACTGAGACACAGAGACACTGAGACTCTGAGACACTGAGACACTGTGGCACTGAGACACTGAGACCAAGAGACACAGAGACACTGAAACATTGAGACACAGAGACACTGAGACTCAGAGACAATGAGACATTGAGACACAGACACACTGAGACACTGAGACTCTGAGACTCTGAGATACTGAGACACTGAGGCACAGAGGCACAGAGACACTGAGAAACTGAGGCTCAGAGACACTGAGACCAAGAGACAGAGAGATACGGAGACTCTGAGACACTGAGACACTGAGGCACAGAGACACTGAGATACTGAGACTCTGAGACACTGAGACACTGAGGCCCAGAGACACAGAGAAACTGAGACACTGAGGCACAGAGGCACAGAGACACTGAGTCAAAGAGAAACAGAGACACTAAGACTCTGAGACTCTGAGACACTGAAACACAGAGACACTGAGACTCTGAGACACTGAGGCACAGAGACACTGAGACTCTGAGACACTGAGACAAAGAGACACAGACACACTGAGACACTGAGACTCTGAGACACTGAGACACTGAGGCACAGAGACACAGAGACACTGAGACACTGAGACACTGAGGCTCAGAGACACTGAGACACTGAGACACAGAGACACAGAGACACTGAGGAACTGAGACTCTGAGACACTGAGACAATGAGACTCGGAGGGACTGAGACACTGAGACACAGAGACACTGAGGCGCAGAGGCACTGAGACACAGAGTCACTGAGACACAGAGACACTGAGACACTGAGGCACAGAGACACTGAGACCAAGGGACACTGAGACACTGAGACTCTGAGACACTGGGACACTGAGACACTGTGACACAGAGACACTGAGACACTGAGGCACTGAGGCACAGAGCCACTGAGACCAAGAGACAGAGAGATACGGAGATTCTGAGACACTGAGACACTGAGGCACAGAGACACTGAGACACTGAGGCACAGAGACACTGAGTCAAAGAGACACAGAGACACTGAGACACTGAGACTCTGAGACACTGAGACACTGAGGCACAGAGAGACTGAGACTCTGAGACACTGAGACACAGAGACACTGAGACACTGAGGCACAGAGACACTGAGACCAAGAGACACAGAGACACTGAGGCACAGAGACACAGAGACACTGAGACACTGAGGCACAGAGACACAGAGACACTGAGACACTGAGTCAAAGAGACACAGAGACACTGAGACACTGAGGCACAGAGACACTGAGACTCTGAGACACTGAGACACTGAGACACTGAGGCACAGAGACACTGAGACCAAGAGACACAGAGACACTGAGACACTGAGACACTGAGGCACTGAGACACTGAGACTCTGAGACACGGAGACACAGAGACACAGAGACACTGAGACACTGAAGCTCAGAGACACTGAGACCAATAGACAGAGAGATACGGGCTCTCTGAGACACTGAGACACTGAGGCACAGAAACACTGAGGCACTGAGACTCTGAGACACTGAGACTCTGAGACATTGAGACACTGAGACACAGAGACACTGAGACACTGAGACACTGAGACTCTGAGACACTGAGACTCTGAGACACAGAGGCACTGAGACACTGAGTCAAAGAGACACTGAGACACTGAGACACACAGACTCTGAGACACTGAGACACTGAGACACTGAGACAATGAGGCACAGAGACACTGAGACACTGAGACACTGAGACACTGAGATCAGAGACATTGAGACACAGAGGCACTGAGACACTGAGGCACAGTGACACTGAAACCAAGAGACAGAGAGATACGGAGACGCTGAGACACTGAGACACTGAGACACTGAGACTCTGAGACACAGAGACACTGAGACACTGAGGCACAGAGACAATGAGTCAAAGAGACACCGAGACACTGAGACTCGGAGACACTGAGACACTGAGGCACAGAGACACAGAGACACCGAGGCACAGAGACACTGAGACACAGAGACGCTGAGACTCTGAGAGACTGAGACACTGAGACACAGAGACACTGAGACTCTGAGACACTGAGACACAGAGACACAGAGGCACTGAGACACTGAGGCACAGAGACACTGATACCAAGAGACACAGAGATACTGAGACATTGAGACACTGAGTCACTGAGACTCTGAGACACTGAGACACTGAGACACTGAGACACTGAGGCACAGAGACACAGAGACACCGAGGCAGAGAGACACTGAGACACAGAGACACTGAGACTCTGAGACACTGAGACACTGAGGCACAGAGACACTGAGACACGGAAACACAGAGACACCGAGACGCTTAGAATCTGAGACACTGAGACACAGAGACACTGAGACTCTGAGACACTGAGACACAGAGACACTGAGAGTCTGAGACACTGAGTCACAGAGACACTGAGACACAGAGACACTGAGACACTGAGGCACAGAGACACTGATACCAAGAGACACAGAGACACTGAGACCAAGAGACAAAGAGACACTGAAACTCTGAGACACTGAGACACTGAGACACAGACACACTGAGACACTGAGACTCTGAGACACTGAGACACTGAGGCACAGAGACACAGAGACACTGAGACACTGAGGCTCAGAGACACTGAGACCAAGAGACACAGAGACACTGAGACTCTGAGACACTGAGACACTGAGGCACAGAGACACTGAGACACAGAGACACCAAGACACCGAGACACTTAGAATCAGAGACACTGAGACACAGAGACACTGAGACTCTGAGACACTGAGACACAGAGACACTGAGACTCTGAGACACTGAGTCACAGAGACACTGAGACACAGAGACACTGAGACACAGAGACACCGAGACACTGAGACACAGAGACACTGAGACTCTGAGACACTGAGACACTGAGGCACAGAGACACTGAGACACTGAGACACAGAGACACCGAGACACTTAGAATCTGAGACACTGAGACACAGAGACACTGAGACTCTGAGACACTGAGACACAGAGACACTGAGACTCTGAGACACTGAGTCACAGAGACACTGAGACACAGAGACACTGAGACACTGAGGCACAGAGACACTGATACCAAGAGACACAGAGACACTGAGACATTGAGACACAGAGACACTGAAACTCTGAGACACTGAGACACTGAGACACAGAGCCACTGAGACACAGATACACTGAGACACTGAGGCTCAGAGACACTGAGACCAAGAGACACAGAGACACTGAGACTCTGAGACACTGAGACACTGAGGCACAGCGACACTGAGACACAGAGACACCGAGACACTGAGAATCTGAGACTCTGAGACACTGAGACACTGAGACACTTTGAGACAGAGACACTGAGACACTGAGGCACTGAGACACTGAGACACAGAGACACTGAGACACTGAGGCACAGAGACACTGAAACCAAGAGACACAGAGACACTGAGACATTGAGACACAGCGACACTGAGACACTGAGACACTGAGACACTGAGACTCTGAGACACTGAGACACTGAGGCACAGAGCCACAGAGACACTGAGGCACAGAGACACTGAGTCAAAGGGACACAGAGACACTGAGACACTGAGACTCTGAGACACTGAGACACTGAGGCACAGAGACACTGAGACTCTGAGACACTGAGACACTGAGACACAGAGACACTGAGACACTGAGACACTGAGGCACAGAGACAATGAGACCAAGAGACACTGAGACACTGAGACTCTGAGACACTGAGACACTGAGGCACAGAGACACTGAGACACTGAGACTCTGAGACACTGAGACACTGAGACACTGAGGCACAGAGACACTGAGACACTGAGACTCTGAGACACTGAGACACTGAGACTCTGAGACATTGAGACACTGAGACACTGAGGCCCAGTGACACAGAGACACTGAGACACTGAGGCACAGAGACACTGAGTCAAAGAGACACAGAGACACTGAGACACTGAGACACAGAGACACAGAGACTCTGATACACTGAGACACTGAGACACTGAGAGACTGAGACACTGAGGCACAGAGACACTGAGACCAAGCGACACAGAGACACTGAGACTCTGAGACACTGAGACACTGAGACACAGACACACTGAGACACTGAGACTCTGAGACACTGAGACACTGAGGCACAGAGACACAGAGACACTGAGACACTGAGGCTCAGAGACACTGAGACCAAGAGACAGAGAGATACGGAGACTCTGAAACACTGAGGCACAGAGACACTGAGACACTGAGACTCTGAGACACTGATACTCTGAGACACTGAGACACTGAGGCCCAGTGACACAGAGACACTGAGACACTGAGGCACAGAGACACTGAGTCAAAGAGACACAGAGACACTGAGAGTCTGAGACACTGAGACACAGAGACACTGAGGCACAGAGACACAGAGACACAGAGACACTGAGACACTGAGACACTCAGGCACAGAGACACTGAGACACAGAGGCACTGTGAAACAGACACACAGAGACTCAGAGACACTGCGGCTCTGAGACACTGAGACACTGAGACACTGAGAGTCTGAGACACTGAGACACTGAGGCATTGAGACATTAAGATACTGAGAATCTGAGACACTGAAACAGTGAGGCACAGACACACTGAGAAACTGAGACTCTGAGACACTGAGACAATGAGACACTGAGACTCTGAGACACTGAGACTCTGAGACTCTGAGACACTGAGACACTGAGACTCAGAGACATTGAGACACAGAGGCACAGAGACACTGAGGCACAGAGACACTGAGACTCTGAGACACAGAGACACTGAGGCACAGAGACACAGATACACTGAGACACTGAGGCACAGAGACACTGAGGCAAAGAGACACAGAGACACTGAGTCTCCGAGATACTGTGAAACTGAGACACTGAGGCACAGAGACACTGAGACACTGAGACACTGAGCCACAGAGACACTGAGACAAAGAGACACAGAGACACTGAGACTCTGAGACACTGAGGCACAGAGACAGAGAGACACTGAGACACAGAGACCCCGAGACACAGAGAATCTGAGACGCTGAGGCACAGAGAAACTGAGACACTGAGTCACAGAGAAACTGAGACACAGAGACACTGAGACACTGAGACACTCAGGCACAGAGACACTGAGACACAGATGCACTGAGACACAGAGACGCAGAGACACTTATATTCTGAGACACTGAGACACAGACACACTGAGACACTGAGACACGGAGACACTGAGACACAGAGACAAAGAGACACTGAGACACAGAAACACAGAGACACTGAGATTCTGAGACACTGAGACAATGAGACACAGAGACAAAGAGACACTGAGACACAGAGACACTGAGGCTCTGAGACACTGAGACACAGAGACTCTGAGACACTGAGACATTGAGACACAGAGACAATGAGATACTGAGAATCTGAGACACTGAAACAGTGAGGCACAGACTCACTGAGAAACTGAGACTCTGAGACACTGAGACAATGAGACTCTGAGACACAGAGACACAGAGCCACTGAGCCACTGAGAATCTGAGACTCGGAGACACTGAGACTCTGAGACACTGAGACACTGAGACAATGAGACACTGAGACACAGAGACACTGAGGCACAGGGACACAGAGACACTGAGACGCTGAGACACTGAGACACTGAGGCACAGAGACACTGAGACACTGAGACACAGAGACACTGAGGCACAGAGACACTGAGTCAAAGAGACACCGAGACACTGAGACTCGGAGACACTGAGACACTGAGGCACAGAGACACAGAGACACCGAGGCACAGAGACACTGAGACACAGAGACACTGAGACTCTGAGACACTGAGACACTGAGGCACAGAGAAACTGAGACACTGAGACACAGAGACACCGAGACACTTAGAATCTGAGACACTGAGACACAGAGACACTGAGACACTGAGACACTGAGACACAGAGACACTGAGACTCTGAGACACTGAGTCACTGAGGCACAGAGACACTGAGACCAAGAGACACAGAGACACTGAGACTCTGAGACACTGAGACACTGTGACACAGAGACACTGAGACACAGAGACACCGAGACACTGAGAATCTGAGACACTGAGACACAGAGACACTGAGACACACAGACTCTGAGACACTGAGACACTGTGACACAGAGACACTGAGACACTGAGGCACTGAGACACTGAGACAGAGAGACACTGAGACACTGAGACACAGAGACACTGAGACACTGAGACTCTGAGACACTGAGACACTGTGACACAGAGACACTGAGACACTGAGGCACAGAGACACTGAGACACAGAGACACCGAGACACTGAGAATCTGAGACACTGAGACACAGAGACACTGAGACACTGAGACTCTGAGACACTGAGACACTGTGACACAGAGACACTGAGACACTGAGGCACAGAGACACTGAGACTCTGAGACACAGAGACACTGAGGCACAGAGACACAGATACACTGAGACACTGAGGCACAGAGACACTGAGGCAAAGAGACACAGAGACACTGAGTCTCTGAGATACTGTGAAACTGAGACACTGAGGCACAGAGGCACTGAGACACTGAGACACTGAGCCACAGAGACACTGAGACAAAGAGACACAGAGACACTGAGACTCTGAGACACTGAGGCACAGAGACAGAGAGACACTGAGACACAGAGACCCCGAGACACAGAGAATCTGAGACGCTGGGGCACAGAGAAACTGAGACACTGAGTCACAGAGAAACTGAGACACAGAGACACTGAGACACTGAGACACTCAGGCACAGAGACACTGAGACACAGATGCACTGAGACACAGAGACGTAGAGACACTTATATTCTGAGACACTGAGACACAGACACACTGAGACACTGAGACACGGAGACACTGAGACACAGAGACAAAGAGACACTGAGACACAGAAACACAGAGACACTGAGATTCTGAGACACTGAGACAATGAGACACAGAGACAAAGAGACACTGAGACACAGAGACACTGAGGCTCTGAGACACTGAGACACAGAGACTCTGAGACACTGAGACATTGAGACACAGAGACAATGAGATACTGAGAATCTGAGACACTGAAACAGTGAGGCACAGACTCACTGAGAAACTGAGACTCTGAGACACTGAGACAATGAGACTCTGAGACACAGAGACACAGAGCCACTGAGCCACTGAGAATCTGAGACTCGGAGACACTGAGACTCTGAGACACTGAGACACTGAGACAATGAGACACTGAGACACAGAGACACTGAGGCACAGGGACACAGAGACACTGAGACGCTGAGACACTGAGACACTGAGGCACAGAGACACTGAGACACTGAGACACAGAGACACTGAGGCACAGAGACACTGAGTCAAAGAGACACCGAGACACTGAGACTCGGAGACACTGAGACACTGAGGCACAGAGACACAGAGACACCGAGGCACAGAGACACTGAGACACAGAGACACTGAGACTCTGAGACACTGAGACACTGAGGCACAGAGAAACTGAGACACTGAGACACAGAGACACCGAGACACTTAGAATCTGAGACACTGAGACACAGAGACACTGAGACACTGAGACACAGAGACACTGAGACTCTGAGACACTGAGTCACTGAGGCACAGAGACACTGAGACCAAGAGACACAGAGACACTGAGACTCTGAGACACTGAGACACTGTGACACAGAGACACTGAGACACAGAGACACCGAGACACTGAGAATCTGAGACACTGAGACACAGAGACACTGAGACACTGAGACTCTGAGACACTGAGACACTGTGACACAGAGACACTGAGACACTGAGGCACTGAGACACTGAGACAGAGAGACACTGAGACACTGAGACACAGAGACACTGAGACACTGAGACTCTGAGACACTGAGACACTGTGACACAGAGACACTGAGACACTGAGGCACAGAGACACTGAGACACAGAGACACCGAGACACTGAGAATCTGAGACACTGAGACACAGAGACACTGAGACACTGAGACTCTGAGACACTGAGACACTGTGACACAGAGACACTGAGACACTGAGGCACTGAGACACTGAGACAGAGAGACACTGAGACACTGAGGCACAGAGACACTGAAACCAAGAGACACAGAGACACTGAGACATTGAGACACAGAGACACTGAGACACAGGGACACTGAGACTCTGAGACACTGAGGCTCAGAGACACTGAGACCAAGAGACAGAGAGATACGGAGACTCTGAAACACTGAGGCACAGAGACACTGAGACACTGAGACTCTGAGACACTGATACTCTGAGACACTGAGACACTGAGGCCCAGTGACACAGAGACACTGAGACACTGAGGCACAGAGACACTGTGTCAAAGAGACACAGAGACACTGAGAGTCTGAGACACTGAGACACTCAGGCACAGAGACACTGAGACACAGAGGCACTGTGAAACAGACACACAGAGACTCAGAGACACTGCGGCTCTGAGACACTGAGACACTGAGACACTGAGAGTCTGAGACACTGAGACACTGAGGCATTGAGACATTAAGATACTGAGAATCTGAGACACTGAAACAGTGAGGCACAGACACACTGAGAAACTGAGACTCTGAGACACTGAGACAATGAGACACTGAGACTCTGAGACACTGAGACTCTGAGACTCTGAGACACTGAGACACTGAGACTCAGAGACATTGAGACACAGAGACACAGAGACACTGAGGCACAGAGACACTGAGACTCTGAGACACAGAGACACTGAGGCACAGAGACACAGATACACTGAGACACTGAGGCACAGAGACACTGAGGCAAAGAGACACAGAGACACTGAGTCTCCGAGATACTGTGAAACTGAGACACTGAGGCACAGAGACACTGAGACACTGAGACACTGAGCCACAGAGACACTGAGACAAAGAGACACAGAGACACTGAGACTCTGAGACACTGAGGCACAGAGACAGAGAGACACTGAGACACAGAGACCCCGAGACACAGAGAATCTGAGACGCTGAGGCACAGAGAAACTGAGACACTGAGTCACAGAGAAACTGAGACACAGAGACACTGAGACACTGAGACACTCAGGCACAGAGACACTGAGACACAGATGCACTGAGACACAGAGACGCAGAGACACTTATATTCTGAGACACTGAGACACAGACACACTGAGACACTGAGACACGGAGACACTGAGACACAGAGACAAAGAGACACTGAGACACAGAAACACAGAGACACTGAGATTCTGAGACACTGAGACAATGAGACACAGAGACAAAGAGACACTGAGACACAGAGACACTGAGGCTCTGAGACACTGAGACACAGAGACTCTGAGACACTGAGACATTGAGACACAGAGACAATGAGATACTGAGAATCTGAGACACTGAAACAGTGAGGCACAGACTCACTGAGAAACTGAGACTCTGAGACACTGAGACAATGAGACTCTGAGACACAGAGACACAGAGCCACTGAGCCACTGAGAATCTGAGACTCGGAGACACTGAGACTCTGAGACACTGAGACACTGAGACAATGAGACACTGAGACACAGAGACACTGAGGCACAGGGACACAGAGACACTGAGACGCTGAGACACTGAGACACTGAGGCACAGAGACACTGAGACACTGAGACACAGAGACACTGAGGCACAGAGACACTGAGTCAAAGAGACACCGAGACACTGAGACTCGGAGACACTGAGACACTGAGGCACAGAGACACAGAGACACCGAGGCACAGAGACACTGAGACACAGAGACACTGAGACTCTGAGACACTGAGACACTGAGGCACAGAGAAACTGAGACACTGAGACACAGAGACACCGAGACACTTAGAATCTGAGACACTGAGACACAGAGACACTGAGACACTGAGACACAGAGACACTGAGACTCTGAGACACTGAGTCACTGAGGCACAGAGACACTGAGACCAAGAGACACAGAGACACTGAGACTCTGAGACACTGAGACACTGTGACACAGAGACACTGAGACACAGAGACACCGAGACACTGAGAATCTGAGACACTGAGATACAGAGACACTGAGACACTGAGACTCTGAGACACTGAGACACTGTGACACAGAGACACTGAGACACTGAGGCACTGAGACACTGAGACAGAGAGACACTGAGACACTGAGACACAGAGACACTGAGACACTGAGACTCTGAGACACTGAGACACTGTGACACAGAGACACTGAGACACTGAGGCACAGAGACACTGAGACACAGAGACACCGAGACACTGAGAATCTGAGACACTGAGACACAGAGACACTGAGACACTGAGACTCTGAGACACTGAGACACTGTGACACAGAGACACTGAGACACTGAGGCACTGAGACACTGAGACAGAGAGACACTGAGACATTGAGGCACAGAGACACTGAAACCAAGAGACACAGAGACACTGAGACATTGAGACACAGAGACACTGAGACACAGGGACACTGAGACTCTGAGACACTGAGGCTCAGAGACACTGAGACCAAGAGACAGAGAGATACGGAGACTCTGAAACACTGAGGCACAGAGACACTGAGACACTGAGACTCTGAGACACTGATACTCTGAGACACTGAGACACTGAGGCCCAGTGACACAGAGACACTGAGACACTGAGGCACAGAGACACTGTGTCAAAGAGACACAGAGACACTGAGAGTCTGAGACACTGAGACACTGAGGCACAGAGACACAGAGACACTGAGACACTGAGACAATCAGGCACAGAGACACTGAGACACAGAGGCACTGTGAAACAGACACACAGAGACTCAGAGACACTGCGGCTCTGAGACACTGAGACACTGAGACACTGAGAGTCTGAGACACTGAGACACTGAGGCATTGAGACATTAAGATACTGAGAATCTGAGACACTGAAACAGTGAGGCACAGACACACTGAGAAACTGAGACTCTGAGACACTGAGACAATGAGACACTGAGACTCTGAGACACTGAGACTCTGAGACTCTGAGACACTGAGACACTGAGACTCAGAGACATTGAGACACAGAGACACAGAGACACTGAGGCACAGAGACACTGAGACTCTGAGACACAGAGACACTGAGGCACAGAGACACAGATACACTGAGACACTGAGGCACAGAGATACTGAGGCAAAGAGACACAGAGACACTGAGTCTCTGAGATACTGTGAAACTGAGACACTGAGGCACAGAGACACTGAGACACTGAGACACTGAGCCACAGAGACACTGAGACAAAGAGACACAGAGACACTGAGACTCTGAGACACTGAGGCACAGAGACAGAGAGACACTGAGACACAGAGACCCCGAGACACAGAGAATCTGAGACGCTGAGGCACAGAGAAACTGAGACACTGAGTCACAGAGAAACTGAGACACAGAGACACTGAGACACTGAGACACTCAGGCACAGAGACACTGAGACACAGATGCACTGAGACACAGAGACGCAGAGACACTTATATTCTGAGACACTGAGACACAGACACACTGAGACACTGAGACACGGAGACACTGAGACACAGAGACAAAGAGACACTGAGACACAGAAACACAGAGACACTGAGATTCTGAGACACTGAGACAATGAGACACAGAGACAAAGAGACACTGAGACACAGAGACACTGAGGCTCTGAGACACTGAGACACAGAGACTCTGAGACACTGAGACATTGAGACACAGAGACAATGAGATACTGAGAATCTGAGACACTGAAACAGTGAGGCACAGACTCACTGAGAAACTGAGACTCTGAGACACTGAGACAATGAGACTCTGAGACACAGAGACACAGAGCCACTGAGCCACTGAGAATCTGAGACTCGGAGACACTGAGACTCTGAGACTCTGAGACACTGAGACAATGAGACACTGAGACACAGAGACACTGAGGCACAGGGACACAGAGACACTGAGACGCTGAGACACTGAGACACTGAGGCACAGAGACACTGAGACACTGAGACACAGAGACACTGAGGCACAGAGACACTGAGTCAAAGAGACACCGAGACACTGAGACTCGGAGACACTGAGACACTGAGACTCTGAGACACTGAGACACTGAGGCACAGAGAAAATGAGACACTGAGACACAGAGACACCGAGACACTTAGAATCTGAGACACTGAGACACAGAGACACTGAGACCAAGAGACACAGAGACACTGAGACTCTGAGACACTGAGACACTGTGACACAGAGACACTGAGACACAGAGACACCGAGACACTGAGAATCTGAGACACTGAGACACAGAGACACTGAGACACACAGACTCTGAGACACTGAGACACTGTGACACAGAGACACTGAGACACTGAGGCACTGAGACACTGAGACAGAGAGACACTGAGACACTGAGACACAGAGACACTGAGACACTGAGACTCTGAGACACTGAGACACTGTGACACAGAGACACTGAGACACTGAGGCACAGAGACACTGAGACACAGAGACACCGAGACACTGAGAATCTGAGACACTGAGACACAGAGACACTGAGACACTGAGACTCTGAGACACTGAGACACTGTGACACAGAGACACTGAGACACTGAGGCACTGAGACACTGAGACAGAGAGACACTGAGACACTGAGGCACAGAGACACTGAAACCAAGAGACACAGAGACACTGTGACACTGAGACACAGACACACTGAGACACTGAGACTCTGAGACACTGAGACACTGAGGCACAGAGCCACAGAGACACTGAGACACTGAGGCACAGAGCCACAGAGACACTGAGACACTGAGGCTCAGAGACACTGAGACCAATAGACAGAGAGATACGGGGTCTCTGAGACACTGAGACACAGAGACACTGAGACTCTGAGACACTGAGTCACAGAGACACTGAGATACAGAGACACTGAGACACTGAGGCACAGAGACACTGATACCAAGAGACACAGAGACACTGAGACATTGAGACACAGAGACACTGAGACTCTGAGACACTGAGACACTGAGACTCAGACACACTAAGACACTGAGACTCTGAGACACTGAGGCACAGAGACACAGAGACACTGAGACACTGAGGCTCAGAGACACTGAGACCAAGAGACACAGAGACACTGAGACTCTGAGACACTGAGACACTGAGGCACAGAGACACTGAGACACAGAGATACCGAGACACTGAGAATCTGAGACACTGAGACACAGAGACACTGAGACACTGAGACTCTGAGACACTGCGACACTGTGACACAGAGACACTGAGGCACTGAGGCACTGAGACACTGAGACACTGAGACACTGACGCACAGAGACACTGAAACCAAGAGACACAGAGACACTGAGACATTGAGACACAGCGACACTGAGACTCTGAGACACTGAGACACTGAGACACAGACACACTGAGACACTGAGACTCTGAGACACTGAGACACTGAGACACTGAGGCACAGAGCCACAGAGACACTGAGACACTGAGGCACAGAGCCACAGAGACACTGAGACACTGAGGCTCAGAGACTCTGAGACCAAGAGACAGAGAGATACGGAGATTCTGAGACACTGAGGCACAGAGACACTGAGAAACTCAGGCACGGAGACACTGAGTCAAAGAGACACTGAGACACTGAGACACTGAGGCACAGAGACACTGAGACTCTGAGACACTGAGACACTGAGACACAGAGACACTGAGACACTGAGGCACAGAGACACTGAGACCAAGAGACACAGAGACACTGAGACACTGAGACACTGAGACCATGAGACACTGAGACAGTGAGGCACAGAGACACTGAGTCAAAGAGACACCGAGACACTGAGACTCGGAGACACTGAGACACTGAGGCACAGAGACACAGAGACACCGAGGCACAGAGACACTGAGGCACAGAGACACTGAGACACTGAGACACAGAGACACTGAGACACTGAGGCACTGAGACACTGAGACACTGAGACCCTGAGACACTGAGACACTGAGGCACAGAGACACTGAGACGAATAGACAGAGAGATACGGGGTCTCTGAGACACTGAGACACTGAGGCACAGAAACACTGAGGCACTGAGACTCTGAGACACTGAGACTCTGAGACATTGAGACACTGAGACACTGAGGCCCAGAGACACTGAGACACTGAGGCACAGAGACACTGAGTCAAAGAGACACAGGGACACTGAGACACTGAGACACACAGACTCTGAGACACTGAGACACTGAGACACTGAGACACAGAGACACTGAGACACTGAAGCACTGAGACACTGAGACACAGAGACACTGAGACACTGAGGCACAGAGACACTGAGACACTGAGGCACAGAGACACTGAGACCAAGAGACACAGAGACACTGAGGCACAGAGACACAGAGACACTGAGACACTGAGGCACAGAGACACTGAGACACTGAGACACTGAGGCACAGAGACACAGAGACACAGAGACCCCGAGACACAGAGAATCTGAGACGCTGAGGCACAGAGAAACTGAGACACTGAGTCACAGAGAAACTGAGACACAGAGACACTGAGACACTGAGACACTCAGGCACAGAGACACTGAGACACAGATGCACTGAGACACAGAGACGCAGAGACACTTATATTCTGAGACACTGAGACACAGACACACTGAGACACTGAGACACGGAGACACTGAGACACAGAGACAAAGAGACACTGAGACACAGAAACACAGAGACACTGAGATTCTGAGACACTGAGACAATGAGACACAGAGACAAAGAGACACTGAGACACAGAGACACTGAGGCTCTGAGACACTGAGACACAGAGACTCTGAGACACTGAGACATTGAGACACAGAGACAATGAGATACTGAGAATCTGAGACACTGAAACAGTGAGGCACAGACTCACTGAGAAACTGAGACTCTGAGACACTGAGACAATGAGACTCTGAGACACAGAGACACAGAGCCACTGAGCCACTGAGAATCTGAGACTCGGAGACACTGAGACTCTGAGACACTGAGACACTGAGACAATGAGACACTGAGACACAGAGACACTGAGGCACAGGGACACAGAGACACTGAGACACTGAGACAATGAGACACTGAGACACAGAGACACTGAGGCACAGGGACACAGAGACACTGAGACGCTGAGACACTGAGACACTGAGGCACAGAGACACTGAGACACTGAGACACAGAGACACTGAGGCACAGAGACACTGAGTCAAAGAGACACCGAGACACTGAGACTCGGAGACACTGAGACACTGAGACTCTGAGACACTGAGACACTGAGGCACAGAGAAAATGAGACACTGAGACACAGAGACACCGAGACACTTAGAATCTGAGACACTGAGACACAGAGACACTGAGACCAAGAGACACAGAGACACTGAGACTCTGAGACACTGAGACACTGTGACACAGAGACACTGAGACACAGAGACACCGAGACACTGAGAATCTGAGACACTGAGACACAGAGACACTGAGACACACAGACTCTGAGACACTGAGACACTGTGACACAGAGACACTGAGACACTGAGGCACTGAGACACTGAGACAGAGAGACACTGAGACACTGAGACACAGAGACACTGAGACACTGAGACTCTGAGACACTGAGACACTGTGACACAGAGACACTGAGACACTGAGGCACAGAGACACTGAGACACAGAGACACCGAGACACTGAGAATCTGAGACACTGAGACACAGAGACACTGAGACACTGAGACTCTGAGACACTGAGACACTGTGACACAGAGACACTGAGACACTGAGGCACTGAGACACTGAGACAGAGAGACACTGAGACACTGAGGCACAGAGACACTGAAACCAAGAGACACAGAGACACTGTGACACTGAGACACAGACACACTGAGACACTGAGACTCTGAGACACTGAGACACTGAGGCACAGAGCCACAGAGACACTGAGACACTGAGGCACAGAGCCACAGAGACACTGAGACACTGAGGCTCAGAGACACTGAGACCAATAGACAGAGAGATACGGGGTCTCTGAGACACTGAGACACAGAGACACTGAGACTCTGAGACACTGAGTCACAGAGACACTGAGATACAGAGACACTGAGACACTGAGGCACAGAGACACTGATACCAAGAGACACAGAGACACTGAGACATTGAGACACAGAGACACTGAGACTCTGAGACACTGAGACACTGAGACTCAGACACACTAAGACACTGAGACTCTGAGACACTGAGGCACAGAGACACAGAGACACTGAGACACTGAGGCTCAGAGACACTGAGACCAAGAGACACAGAGACACTGAGACTCTGAGACACTGAGACACTGAGGCACAGAGACACTGAGACACAGAGATACCGAGACACTGAGAATCTGAGACACTGAGACACAGAGACACTGAGACACTGAGACTCTGAGACACTGCGACACTGTGACACAGAGACACTGAGGCACTGAGGCACTGAGACACTGAGACACTGAGACACTGACGCACAGAGACACTGAAACCAAGAGACACAGAGACACTGAGACATTGAGACACAGCGACACTGAGACTCTGAGACACTGAGACACTGAGACACAGACACACTGAGACACTGAGACTCTGAGACACTGAGACACTGAGACACTGAGGCACAGAGCCACAGAGACACTGAGACACTGAGGCACAGAGCCACAGAGACACTGAGACACTGAGGCTCAGAGACTCTGAGACCAAGAGACAGAGAGATACGGAGATTCTGAGACACTGAGGCACAGAGACACTGAGAAACTCAGGCACGGAGACACTGAGTCAAAGAGACACTGAGACACTGAGACACTGAGGCACAGAGACACTGAGACTCTGAGACACTGAGACACTGAGACACAGAGACACTGAGACACTGAGGCACAGAGACACTGAGACCAAGAGACACAGAGACACTGAGACACTGAGACACTGAGACCATGAGACACTGAGACAGTGAGGCACAGAGACACTGAGTCAAAGAGACACCGAGACACTGAGACTCGGAGACACTGAGACACTGAGGCACAGAGACACAGAGACACCGAGGCACAGAGACACTGAGGCACAGAGACACTGAGACACTGAGACACAGAGACACTGAGACACTGAGGCACTGAGACACTGAGACACTGAGACCCTGAGACACTGAGACACTGAGGCACAGAGACACTGAGACGAATAGACAGAGAGATACGGGGTCTCTGAGACACTGAGACACTGAGGCACAGAAACACTGAGGCACTGAGACTCTGAGACACTGAGACTCTGAGACATTGAGACACTGAGACACTGAGGCCCAGAGACACTGAGACACTGAGGCACAGAGACACTGAGTCAAAGAGACACAGGGACACTGAGACACTGAGACACACAGACTCTGAGACACTGAGACACTGAGACACTGAGACACAGAGACACTGAGACACTGAAGCACTGAGACACTGAGACACAGAGACACTGAGACACTGAGGCACAGAGACACTGAGACACTGAGGCACAGAGACACTGAGACCAAGAGACACAGAGACACTGAGGCACAGAGACACAGAGACACTGAGACACTGAGGCACAGAGACACTGAGACACTGAGACACTGAGGCACAGAGACACAGAGACACAGAGACCCCGAGACACAGAGAATCTGAGACGCTGAGGCACAGAGAAACTGAGACACTGAGTCACAGAGAAACTGAGACACAGAGACACTGAGACACTGAGACACTCAGGCACAGAGACACTGAGACACAGATGCACTGAGACACAGAGACGCAGAGACACTTATATTCTGAGACACTGAGACACAGACACACTGAGACACTGAGACACGGAGACACTGAGACACAGAGACAAAGAGACACTGAGACACAGAAACACAGAGACACTGAGATTCTGAGACACTGAGACAATGAGACACAGAGACAAAGAGACACTGAGACACAGAGACACTGAGGCTCTGAGACACTGAGACACAGAGACTCTGAGACACTGAGACATTGAGACACAGAGACAATGAGATACTGAGAATCTGAGACACTGAAACAGTGAGGCACAGACTCACTGAGAAACTGAGACTCTGAGACACTGAGACAATGAGACTCTGAGACACAGAGACACAGAGCCACTGAGCCACTGAGAATCTGAGACTCGGAGACACTGAGACTCTGAGACACTGAGACACTGAGACAATGAGACACTGAGACACAGAGACACTGAGGCACAGGGACACAGAGACACTGAGACGCTGAGACACTGAGACACTGAGGCACAGAGACACTGAGACACTGAGACACAGAGACACTGAGGCACAGAGACACTGAGTCAAAGAGACACCGAGACACTGAGACTCGGAGACACTGAGACACGGAGGCACAGAGACACAGAGACACCGAGGCACAGAGACACTGAGACACAGAGACACTGAGACTCTGGGACACTGAGACACTGAGGCACAGAGAAACTGAGACACTGAGACACAGAGACACCGAGACACTTAGAATCTGAGACACTGAGACACAGAGACACTGAGACACTGAGACACTGAGACTCTGAGACACTGAGTCACTGAGGCACAGAGACACTGAGACCAAGAGACACAGAGACACTGAGACTCTGAGACACTGAGACACTGTGACACAGAGACACTGAGACACAGAGACACCGAGACACTGAGAATCTGAGACACTGAGACACAGAGACACTGAGACACTGAGACTCTGAGACACTGAGACACTGTGACACAGAGACACTGAGACACTGAGGCACTGAGACACTGAGACAGAGAGACACTGAGACACTGAGACACAGAGACACTGAGACACTGAGACTCTGAGACACTGAGACACTGTGACACAGAGACACTGAGACACTGAGGCACAGAGACACTGAGACACAGAGACACCGAGACACTGAGAATCTGAGACACTGAGACACAGAGACACTGAGACACTGAGACTCTGAGACACTGAGACACTGTGACACAGAGACACTGAGACACTGAGGCACTGAGACACTGAGACAGAGAGACACTGAGACACTGAGGCACAGAGACACTGAAACCAAGAGACACAGAGACACTGTCACACTGAGACACAGACACACTGAGACACTGAGACTCTGAGACACTGAGACACTGAGGCACAGAGCCACAGAGACACTGAGACACTGAGGCACAGAGCCACAGAGACACTGAGACACTGAGGCTCAGAGACACTGAGACCAATAGACAGAGAGATACGGGGTCTCTGAGACACTGAGACACAGAGACACTGAGACTCTGAGACACTGAGTCACAGAGACACTGAGATACAGAGACACTGAGACACTGAGGCACAGAGACACTGATACCAAGAGACACAGAGACACTGAGACATTGAGACACAGAGACACTGAGACTCTGAGACACTGAGACACTGAGACTCAGACACACTGAGACACTGAGACTCTGAGACACTGATGCACAGAGACACAGAGACACTGAGACACTGAGGCTCAGAGACACTGAGACCAAGAGACACAGAGACACTGAGGCTCTGAGACACTGAGACACTGAGGCACAGAGACACTGAGACACAGAGATACCGAGACACTGAGAATCTGAGACACTGAGGCACAGAGACACTGAGACACTGAGACTCTGAGACACTGAGACACTGTGACACAGAGACACTGAGGCACTGAGGCACTGAGACACTGAGACACAGAGACACTGAGACACTGAGACACTGAGACCCTGAGACACTGAGACACTGAGGCACAGAGCCACAGAGACACTGAGACACTGAGGCACAGAGCCACAGAGACACTGAGACACTGAGACACTGAGACACTGAGGCCCAGAGACACAGAGACACTGAGACACTGAGGCACAGAGACACTGAGTCAAAGAGACACAGGGACACTGAGACACTGAGACACACAGACTCTGAGACACTGAGACACTGAGACACTGAGACACTGTGACACTGTGACACAGAGACACTGAGACACTGAAGCACTGAGACACTGAGACACAGAGACACTGAGACACTGAGGCACAGATACACTGAGACCAAGAGACACAGAGACACTGAGACACTGAGACACAGAGACACTGAGACACTGAGGCACTGAGACACTGAGACACTGAGACCCTGAGACACTGAGACACTGAGGCACAGAGACACAGAGACACTGAGACACTGAGGCTCAGAGACACTGAGACCAATAGGCAGAGAGATACGGGGTCTCTGAGACACTGAGACACTGAGGCACAGAAACACTGAGGCACTGAGACTCTGAGACACTGAGACTCTGAGACATTGAGACACTGAGACACTGAGGCCCAGAGACACAGAGACACTGAGACACTGAGGCACAGAGACACTGAGTCAAAGAGACACAGGGACACTGAGACACTGAGACACACAGACTCTGAGACACTGAGACACTGAGACACTGAGACACTGTGACACTGTGACACAGAGACACTGAGACACTGAAGCACTGAGACACTGAGACACAGAGACACTGAGACACTGAGGCACAGATACACTGAGACCAAGAGACACAGAGACACTGAGACACTGAGACACAGAGACACTGAGACACTGAGGCACTGAGACACTGAGACACTGAGACCCTGAGACACTGAGACACTGAGGCACAGAGACACAGAGACACTGAGACACTGAGGCTCAGAGACACTGAGACCAATAGGCAGAGAGATACGGGGTCTCTGAGACACTGAGACACTGAGGCACAGAAACACTGAGGCACTGAGACTCTGAGACACTGAGACTCTGAGACATTGAGACACTGAGACACTGAGGCCCAGAGACACAGAGACACTGAGACACTGAGGCACAGAGACACTGAGTCAAAGAGACAAAGGGACACTGAGACACTGAGACACACAGACTCTGAGACACTGAGACACTGAGACACTGAGACACTGTGACACAGAGACACTGAGACACTGAAGCACTGAGACACTGAGACACAGAGACACTGAGACACTGAGGCACAGAGACACTGAAACCAAGAGACAGAGAGATACGGAGATTCTGAGACACTGAGACACTGAGGCACAGAGACACTGAGACACTGAGGCACAGAGACACTGAGTCAAAGAGACACAGAGACACAGAGACAGTGAGACTCTGAGACACTGAGACACTGAGGCACAGAGAGACTGAGATTCTGAGACACTGAGACACAGAGACACTGAGACCAAGAGACACAGAGACACTGAGACTCTGAGACGCAGAGACACTGAGACACTGAGGCACAGAGACACTGAGACACTGAGACTCTGAGACACTGAGACACTGAGGCACAGAGACACAGAGACACTGAGACACAGAGGCTCAGAGACACCGAGACCAAGAGACAGAGAGATACGGGGTCTCTGAGACACTGAGGCACCGAAACACTGAGGCACTGAGACTCTGAGACACTGAGACTCTGAGACATTGAGACACTGGGACACTGAGGCCCAGAGACACAGAGACACTGAGACACTGAGGCACAGAACACTGAGTCAAAGAGACACAGAGACACTGAGACACTGAGACACAGAGACACTGAGACACTGAGACACTGAGACACAGAGACTCTGAGACACTGAGGCACAGAGACACTGAGACCAAGAGACACAGAGACACTGAGACTCTGAGACACTGAGACATGAGACACTGAGACACTGAGACACAGACACACTGAGACACTGAGACTCTGAGACACTGAGACACTGAGGCACAGAGTCACTGAGACCAAGAGACAGAGAGATACGGAGACTCTGAGACACTGAGACACTGAGGCACAGAGCCACTGAGACACTGAGACACTGTGGCCCCGAGACACAGAGGCACTGAGACACTGAGGCACAGAGACACTGAGTCAAAGAGACACAGAGACACTGAGACTCTGAGACACTGAGACACTGAGACACTGAGGCACAGAGACACAGAGACACAGAGACACTCAGGCACAGAGACACTGAGACACAGAGGCACTGTGAAACAGACACACAGAGACACAGAGACACTGAGGCTCTGAGACACTGAGACACAGAGACACTGAGGCACTGAGACTCTGAGACACTGAGACACTGTGACACAGAGACACTGAAACACTGAGGCACTGAGATACTGAGACACAGAGACACTGAGACACTGACGCACAGAGACACTGAAACCAAGAGACACAGAGACACTGAGGCATTGAGACACAGCGACACTGAGACTCTGAGACACTGAGACACTGAGACACAGACACACTGAGACACTGAGACTCTGAGACACTGAGACACTGAGGCACAGAGCCACAGAGACACTGAGACACTGAGGCTCAGAGACACTGAGACCAAGAGACAGAGAGATACGGAGATTCTGAGACACTGAGACACTGAGGCACAGAGACACTGAGACACTCAGGCACGGAGACACTGAGTCAAAGAGACACTGAGACACTGAGACACTGAGGCACAGAGACACTGAGACTCTGAGACACTGAGACACTGAGACACAGAGACACTGAGACACTGAGGCACAGAGACACTGAGACCAAGAGACACAGAGACACTGAGACACTGAGACACTGAGGCACTGAGACACTGAGACACTGAGACCATGAGACACTGAGACAGTGAGGCACAGAGACACTGAGTCAAAGAGACACCGAGACACTGAGACTCGGAGACACTGAGACACTGAGGCACAGAGAAACCGAGGCACAGAGACACTGAGGCACAGAGACACTGAGACACTGAGACACAGAGACACCGAGACACTTAGAATCTGAGACACTGAGACACGGAGACACTGAGACTCTGAGACACTGAGACACTGAGACACAGAGACACTGAGACTCTGAGACACTGAGTCACAGAGACACTGAGACACTGAGACTCTGAGACACTGAGACACAGAGACACCGAGACACTGAGAATCTGAGACACTGAGACACAGAGACACTGAGGCACTGAGACTCTGAGACACTGAGACACTGTGACACAGAGACACTGAGACACTGAGGCACTGAGACACTGAGACACAGAGACACTGAGACACTGAAACCAAGAGACACAGAGACACTGAGACATTGAGACACAGCGACACTGACACTCTGAGACACTGAGACACTGAGACACAGACACACTGAGACACTGAGACTCTGAGACACTGAGGCACTGAGGCACAGAGCCACAGAGACACTGAGACACTGAGGCTCAGAGACACTGAGACCAAGAGACAGAGAGATACGGAGATTCTGAGACACTGAGACACAGAGGCACAGAGACACTGAGACACTGAGGCACAGAGACACTGAGTCAAAGAGACACAGAGACACTGAGAAACTGAGACACTGAGACACTGAGGCACAGAGACACTGAGACTCTGAGACACTGAGACACTGAGACACAGAGACACTGAGACACTGAGGCACAGAGACACTGAGACCAAGAGACACAGAGACACTGAGACACTGAGGCACTGAGACACTTAGACTCTGAGACACTGAGACACTGAGGCATAGTGACACAGAGACACTGAGACACTGAGGCTCAGAGACACTGAGACCAATAGACAGAGAGATACGGGGTCTCTGAGACACTGAGGCACAGAAACACTGAGGCACTGAGACTCTGAGACACTGAGACTCTGAGACATTGAGACACTGAGACACTGAGGCCCAGAGACACAGAGACACTGAGACACTGAGGCACAGAGACACTGAGTCAAAGAGACACAGAGACACTGAGACACTGAGACACACATACTCTGAGACACTGAGACACTGAGACACTGAGACACTGTGACACAGAGACACTGAGACACTGAGGCACTGAGACACTGAGACACTGAGACTCTGAGACACTGAGACACTGAGACTCAGACACACTGAGACACTGAGACACAGAGACACCGAGACACTGAGAATCTGAGACACTGAGACACAGAGACACTGAGTCACTGAGACTCTGAGACACTGAGACACTGTGACACAGAGACACTGAGACACTGAGGCACTGAGACACTGAGACACAGAGACACTGAGACACTGAGGCACAGAGACACTGAAACCAAGAGACACAGAGACACTGAGACATTGAGACACAGCGACACTGACACTCTGAGACACTGAGGCGCTGAGGCACCGAGGCACAGAGCCACAGAGACACTGAGGCTCAGAGACACTGAGACCAAGAGACAGAGAGATACGGAAATTCTGAGACACTGAGGCACAGAGACACTGAGACACTGAGGCACAGAGACACTGAGTCAAAGAGACACAGAGACACTGAGACACTGAGACACTGAGACACTGAGGCACAGAGACACTGAGACTATGAGACACTGAGACACTGAGACACTGAGGCACAGAGACACTGAGACCAAGAGACACAGAGACACTGAGACACTGAGACACAGAGACACTGAGGCACTGAGACACTGAGACTCTGAGACACTGAGACACTGAGGCACAGAGACACAGAGACACTGAGACACTGAGGCTCAGAGACACTGAGACCAATAGACAGTGAGATACGGGGTCTCTGAGACACTGAGACACTGAGGCACAGAAACACTGAGGCACTGAGACTCTGAGACACTGAGACTCTGAGACACTGAGACACAGAGACACTGAGGCACTGAGACTCTGAGACACTGACACACTGTGACACAGAGACACTGAGACACTGAGGCACTGAGACACAGAGACACTGAGACACTGAGGCACAGAGACACTGAAACCAAGAGACACAGAGACACTGAGACATTGAGACACAGCGACACTGACACTCTGAGACACTGAGACACAGACACACTGAGACTCTGAGACACTGAGGCACTGAGGCACTGAGGCACAGAGCCACAGAGACACTGAGACACTGAGGCTCAGAGACACTGAGACCAAGAGACAGAGAGATACGGAGATTCTGAGACACTGAGGCACAGAGACACTGAGAGACTGAGGCACAGAGACACTGAGTCAAAGAGACACAGAGACACTGAGACACTGAGACACTGAGGCACAGAGACACTGAGACTATGAGACACTGAGACACTGAGACACTGAGGCACAGAGACACTGAGACCAAGAGACACAGAGACACTGAGACACTGAGGCACTGAGACACTGAGACACTGAGCCCCTGAGACACTGAGACACTGAGGCACAGAGACACAGAGACACTGAGACACTGAGGCTCAGAGACACTGAGACCAATAGACAGAGAGATACGGGGTCTCTGAGACACTGAGACACTGAGGCACAGAAACACTGAGGCACTGAGACTCTGAGACACTGAGACTCTGAGACATTGAGACACTGAGACACTGAGGCCCAGAGACACAGAGACACTGAGACACTGAGGCACAGAGACACTGAGTCAAAGAGACACATAGACACTGAGACACACAGACTCTGAGACACTGAGACATTGAGACACTGAGACACTGTGACACAGAGACACTGAGACACTGAAGCACTGAGACACTGAGACACAGAGACACTGAGACACTGAGGCACAGAGACACTGAAACCAAGAGACAGAGAGATACGGAGTTTCTGAGACACTGAGACACTGAGGCACAGAGACACTGAGACACTGAGGCACAGAGACACTGAGTCAAAGAGACACAGAGACACTGAGACACTGAGACTCTGAGACACTGAGACACTGAGGCTCAGAGAGACTGAGATTCTGAGACACTGAGACACTGAGACACTGAGGCACAGAGACACTGAGACCAAGAGACACAGAGACACTGAGACTCTGAGACACAGAGACACTGAGTCAAAGAGACACAGAGACACTGAGACACTGAGACACTGAGGCACAGAGACACTGAGACTATGAGACACTGAGACACTGAGACACTGAGGCACAGAGACACTGAGACACTGAGACACTGAGACACTGAGGCACTGAGACACTGAGACACTGAGACTCTGAGACACTGAGACACTGAGGCACAGAGACACAGAGACACTGAGACACTGAGGCTCAGAGACACTGAGACCAATAGACAGAGAGATACGGGGTCTCTGAGACACTGAGACACTGAGGCACAGAAACACTGAGGCACTGAGACTCTGAGACACTGAGACTCTGTGACACTGAGACACAGAGACACTGAGTCACTGAGACTCTGAGACACTGAGACACTGAGGCACAGAGACACTGAAACCAAGAGACACAGAGACACTGAGACATTGAGACACAGCGACACTGACACTCTGAGACACTGAGACACTGAGACACAGACGCACTGAGACTCAGAGACACTGAGACACTGAGGCCCAGAGACACAGAGACACTGAGACACTGAGGCACAGAGACACTGAGTCAAAGAGACACAGAGACACTGAGACTCTGAGACACACAGACTCTGAGACACTGAGACATTGAGACACTGCGACACTGTGACACAGAGACACTGAGACACTGAAGCACTGAGACACTGAGACACAGAGACACTGAGACACTGAGGCACAGAGACACTGAAACCAAGAGACAGAGAGATACGGAGATTCTGAGACACTGAGACACTGAGGCACAGAGACACTGAGACACAGAGACACTGAGTCAAAGAGACACAGAGACACTGAGACACTGAGACTCTGAGACACTGAGACACTGAGGCTCAGAGAGACTGAGATTCTGAGACACTGAGACACAGAGACACTGAGACACTGAGGCACAGAGACACTGAGACCAAGAGACACAGAGACACTGAGACTCTGAGACACAGAGACACTGAGACACTGAGGCACAGAGACACTGAGACACTGAGACTCTGAGACACTGAGACACTGAGGCACAGATCCACAGAGACACTGAGACACAGAGGCTCAGAGACACTGAGACCAAGAGACAGAGAGATACGGGGTCTCTGAGACACTGAGGCACCGAAACACTGAGGCACTGAGACTCTGAGACACTGAGACTCTGAGACATTGAGACACTGGGACACTGAGGCCCAGAGACACAGAGACACTGAGACACTGAGGCACAGAACACTGAGTCAAAGAGACACAGAGACACTGAGACACTGAGACACAGAGACGCTGAGACACTGAGACACTGAGACTCTGAGACACTGAGGCACAGAGACACTGAGACCAAGAGACACAGAGACACTGAGACTCTGAGACACTGAGACACTGAGACACAGACACACTGAGACACTGAGACTCTGAGACACTGAGACACTGAGGCACAGAGTCACTGAGACCAAGAGACAGAGAGATACGGAGACTCTGAGACACTGAGACACTGAGGCACAGAGACACTGAGACACTGAGACACTGTGGCCCCGAGACACAGAGACACTGAGACACTGAGGCACAGAGACACTGAGTCAAAGAGACACAGAGACACTGAGACTCTGAGACACTGAGACACTGAGACACTGAGGCACAGAGACACAGAGACACAGAGACACTCAGGCACAGAGACACTGAGACACAGAGGCACTGTGAAACAGACACACAGAGACACAGAGACACTGAGGCTCTGAGACACTGAGACACTGAGACACTGAGAGTCTGAGACACTGAGACACTGAGGCATAGAGACAATGAGATACTGAGAATCTGAGACACTGAAACAGTGAGGCACAGACACACTGAGAAACTGAGACTCTGAGACACTGAGACAATGAGACACAGAGACACTAAGACACTGAGACTCTGAGACTCTGAGACACTGAGACACTGAGGCGCAGAGGCACTGAGGCTCTGAGACACTGAGACACTGAGACAATGAGACACTGAGACACAGAGACACAGAGGCACAGGGACACTGAGGCACAGAGACACTGAGACTCTGAGACACTGAGACACTGAGGCACAGAGACACAGAGACCCCGAGACACAGAGAATCTGAGACACTGAGGCACAGAGATACTGAGACACTGAGTCACAGAGAAACTGAGACACAGAGACACTGAGACACTGAGACACTGAGGCACAGAGACAGAGAGACACTGAGACACAGAGACCCCGAGACACAGAGAACCTGAGACACTGAGGCACAGAGATACTGAGACACTGAGTCACAGAGAAACTGAGACACAGAGACACTGAGACACTGAGACACTCAGGCACAGAGACACTGAGACACAGATGCACTGAGACACAGAGACGCAGAGACACTTATATTCTGAGACACTGAGACACTGACACACTGAGACACTGAGACACAGACACACTGAGACACAGAGACACGGAGACACTGAGACACAGAGACAAAGAGACACTGAGACACTGAGACACAGAAACACAGAGACACTGAGATTCTGAGACACTGAGACACTGAGACACAGAGACTCTGAGACACTGAGACATTGAGACACAGAGACAATGAGATACTGAGAATCTGAGACACTGAAACAGTGCGGCACAGACTCACTGAGAAACTGAGACTCTGAGACACTGAGACAATGAGACTCTGAGACACAGAGACACAGAGACACTGAGAATCTGAGACTCGGAGACACTGAGACTCTGAGACACTGAGACAATGAGACACTGAGACACAGAGACACAGAGGCACAGGGACACAGAGACACTGAGCCACTGAGACACTGAGACACTGAGGCACAGAGACACTGAGACACTGAGACACAGAGACGCAGAGACACTGAGGCACAGAGACACTGAGTCAAAGAGACACCGAGACACTGAGACTCGGAGACACTGAGGCACAGAGACAGAGAGACACCGAGGCACAGAGACACTGAGACACAGAGACACTGAGACTCTGAGACACTGAGACACTGAGGCACAGAGACACTGAGACACTGAGACACAGAGACACCGAGACACTTAGAATCTGAGACACTGAGACACATAGACATTGAGACTCTGAGACACTGAGACACTGAGACACAGAGACACTGAGACTCTGAGACACTGAGTCACAGAGACACTGAGATACAGAGACGCTGAGACACTGAGGCACAGAGACACTGATACCAAGAGACACAGAGACACTGAGACATTGAGACACAGAGACACTGAGACTCTGAGACACTGAGACATTGAGACACAGAGACAATGAGATACTGAGAATCTGAGACACTGAAACAGTGAGGCACAGAATCACTGAGAAACTGAGACTCTGAGACACTGAGACAATGAGACTCTGAGACACTGAGACACAGAGACACAGAGACACCGAGACACTTAGAATCTGAGACTCGGAGACACAGAGACACTGAGACTCTGAGACACTGAGACACTGAGACACTGAGACACAGAGACACTGAGACTCTGAGACACTGAGTCACAGAGACACTGAGATACAGAGACACTGAGACACTGAGGCACAGAGACACTGATACCAAGAGACACAGAGACACTGAGACATTGAGACACAGAGACACTGAGACTCTGAGACACTGAGACACTGAGACTCAGACACACTGAGACACTGAGACTCTGAGACACTGAGGCACAGAGACACAGAGACACTGAGACACTGAGGCTCAGAGACACTGAGACCAAGAGACACAGAGACACTGAGACTCTGAGACACTGAGACACTGAGGCACAGAGACACTGAGACACAGAGATACCGAGACACTGAGAATCTGAGACACTGAGACACAGAGACACTGAGACACTGAGACTCTGAGATACTGAGGCACTGTGACACAGGGACACTGAGACACTGAGACACTGAGACACTGAGGCACAGAGACACTGAAACCAAGAGACACAGAGACACTGAGACATTGAGACACAGCGACACTGAGACTCTGAGACACTGAGACACTGAGACACAGACACACTGAGACACTGAGACTCTGAGACACTGAGACACTGAGGCACAGAGCCACAGAGACACTGAGACACTGAGGCTCAGAGACACTGAGACCAAGAGACAGAGAGATACGGAGATTCTGAGACACTGAGACACTGAGGCACAGAGACACTGAGACACTGAGGCACAGAGACACTGAGGCACAGAGACACTGAGACTCTGAGACACTGAGACACTGAGACACTGAGACACTGAGGCACAGAGACACTGAGACCAAGAGACACAGAGACACTGAGTCACTGAGACACTGAGGCACTGAGACACTGAGACACTGAGACTCTGAGACACTGAGACACAGAGACACAGAGACACAGAGACACTGAGGCTCAGAGACACTGAGACCAATAGACAGAGAGATACGGGGTCTCTGAGACACTGAGACACTGAGGCACAGAAACACTGAGGCACTGAGACTCTGAGACACTGAGACTCTGAGACATTGAGACACTGAGACACTGAGGCCCAGAGACACAGAGACACTGAGACACTGAGGCACAGAGACACTGAGTCAAAGAGACACAGAGACACTGAGACACTGAGACACACAGACTCTGAGACACTGAGACACTGAGACACAGAGACACTGAGACAATGAGGCACAGAGACACTGAGACCAAGAGACACAGAGACACTGAAACTCTGAGACACTCAGACACTGAGACACAGACACACTGAGACACTGAGACTCTGAGACACTGAGACACTGAGGCACAGAGACACAGAGACACTTAGACACTGAGGCTCAGCGACACTGAGACACTGAGTCACAGAGAAACTGAGACACAGAGACACTGAGACTCTGAGACACAGAGAATAGAGACACAGAGACACTGAGACGCTGAGACACTCAGGCACTGAGACACTGAGACACAGATGCACTAAGACACAGAGACGCAGAGACACTTATATTCTGAGACACTGAGACACAGACACACTGAGACACTGAGACACAGACACACTGAGACACAGAGACACAGAGACACGGAGACACTGAGACACAGAGACAAAGAGACACTGAGACACAGAAACACAGAGACACTGAGATTCTGAGACACTGAGACAATGAGACACAGAGACACTGAGACACTGAGACACAGAGACACAGACACACTGAGACTCCGAGACACTGAGACACGGAGCCACAGAGACTCTGAGACACAGAGGCACTGAGACTCTGAGACACTGAGACAGTGTGACTCTGAGACACTGAGACACAGAGACATTGAGACACTGAGACACAGAGACACTGAGACTCTGAGACACTGAGACACAGAGACACTGAGACTCTGAGGCACTGAGACACTGAGACACTGAGCCACAGAGACTCTGAGACACAGAGGCACTGAGACTCTGAGACACTGAGACACAGAGACACTGAGACACTGAGACACAGAGACACTGGGACACTGAGACACAGAGACACAGACACACTGAGACTCCGAGACACTGAGACACGTAGCCACAGAAACACAGAGACACAGAGACACTGAGACTCTGAGACACTGCGACTGTGAGACACTGAGACACAGAGACATAGAGACACTGAGACACTGAGACACTGAGACTCTGGGACACTGAGACACTGAGACACAGAAACCAGTGACACTGAGACACTGACACACAGAGACAAAGAGACAATGCGACTCTGAGAAACTGAGACACAGAGACACAGGGACACTGAGACACAGAGACACTGGAACGCTGAGACCAAGAGACACTGAGACTCTGAGACACTGATTCACAGAGACACAGAAACACTGAGACACAGAGACACTGAGACACAGAGACACAGAGACACTGCGTCTCTGGGTCTCAGTGTCTCTGCGTCTCAGAGTCTCTGCATCTCTGCGTCTCAGCGTATCTGCGTCTCAGTGTCTCTGCATCTCTGTGTCTCAGAGTCTCTGCGTCTCAGAGTCTCTGGTTCTCAGTGTCTCTGCGTCTCAGAGTCCCTGCATCTCAGTGTCTCAGTGTCTCTGCGTCTCAGGTTCTCCGTCTCTGCGTCTCTGCTTCTCAGGGTCTCTGCTTCTCTGCATCTCAGAGTCTCTGCATCTGAGAGTCTCTGCATCTCTGCGCCTCAGCGTATGTGCGTCTCAGTGTCTCTGCATCTCTGTGTCTCAGAGTCTCTGCGTCTCAGAGTCTCTGGGTCTCAGTGTCTCTGCGTCTCTGCGTCTCAGAGACCCTGCATCTCAGTGTCTCAGTGTCTCTTCGTCTCTGCGCCTCAGCGTCTCTGCATCTCTGGGTCTCAGTGTCTCTTCGTCTCTCCGTCTCAGTGTCTCTGCGTCTCAGAGTCTCTGGGTCTCAGAGTCTCTGCGTCTCTGTGTCACAGAGTCTCTGCGTCTTAGTGTCTCTGCGTCACTGCGTCTCTGGGTCCCAGGGTCTCTGCGTCTCAGCGTCTCTGGGTCTCAGTGTCTTTGAGTCTCAGCGTCTCTGGGTCTCAGTGTCTTTGCGTCTCAGTGTCTTTGCGTCTTTGCGTCTCAGCGCCCCTGCGTCTCAGGGTATCTGCTTTTGTGTCTCAGAGTCTCTGGGTCTCAGTGTATCTGAGTCTCAGGGTCTCTGCTTCTCTGCATCTCTGCGTCTCAGACTCTGAGTCTCTGCATCTCAGTGTTGCTGCGTCTCTGGGCCTCAGCGTCTATGCGTCTCAGAGTCTCTGCCTCTCATAGCCTCTGTCTCTCTGTGTTTCTGCGTCTCAGCGTCTCTGCTTCCCTGCGCCTCAGTGTCTCTGCGTCTCTGCATCTCTGGGGCTCAGTGTCTCTGCATCTCTGGGTCTCTGTGTCTCTGCGTCTCAGTGTGTCTGCTTCTCTGTGTCTCTGCATCTCTAAGTCTCTGGGTCTCATTGTCTCTGCGTCTCAGTGACTCTGCATCTCAGAGTCTCTGCTTCTCTGCGTTTCTCGGTCTCTGTGTCGCAGGGTCTCTGCGTCTCAGAGTCTCTACGGCTCTGGGCTCATTGTCTCTGCGTCTCAGTGTCTCTGCGTCGCGAGGTCTCAGTGTCTCTGCGTCTCTGCGTCTCAGGGTCTCTGCGTCTCAGTGTCCCTGCGTCTCTGCACCTCTGGTTCTCAGTTTCTCTGCATCTCCGTGTCTCTGCGTCTCAGGGTCTCTGCGTCTCAGTGTCTCTGCATCTCTGCGTCTCTGGGGGTCAGTGTCTCTGTGTCTCAAGGTCTCTGCGTCTCTCCGTCTCAGAGTCTCTTCGCCCCTGTGTCTCAGAGTCTCTGCGTCTCAGAGTCTCAGCGTCTCAGTGACTCTGCGTCTCAGTGTCTCTGGGTCTCAGGGTCTCTGCATCTCAGTGTCCCTGATTCTCTGCATCTCTGCGTCTCAGGGTCTCTGCGTCTCTGCGTCTCAGTGTCTCAAGGTCTCTGCATCCCTGTGTCTCAGTGTCTCTGCCTCTCTGTGTCTCTGCGTCTCTGCGTCTCAGGGCCTCAGTGTCTCTCCGTCTCAGAGTCTCTGTGTCTCAGTGTCTCTGCGTCTCTGGGACTCAGTGTCTCTACGTCTCAGGGCCTCTGCGTCTCTCCGTCTCAGAGTCTCTGCTTCTCTGAGACTCTGCGCCTCTGAGTCTCTGCATCTCAGATTCTCTGCGTCACAGTATCTCTGCGTCTCAGTGTCTCTGCGTCTCTACGTCTCTGGGTCTCAGCATCTCTGGGTCTCAGGTTCTCTGCGTCTCTGCGTCCCTGCGTCTCAGAGTCTCTGGGTCTCAGTGTCTCTGCCTCTCAGGGTCTCTGCGTCTCATGGTCTCTGCGTCTCAGCGTCTCTGCGTCTCAGTGTCTCTGAATCTCTTCGCCTCTGGGTCCCAGGGCCTCTGCGTCTCAGCGTCTCAGTGTCTCTGTGTCTCTGAGTCTCCGTGCCTCTGCGTCTCAGGTTCTCTGCGTCTCTGCGTCTCTGCCTCTCTGCGTCTCAGTGTCTCTGCGTCTCTGCGTCCCTGTGTCTCAGAGTCTCTGCGTCTCAGAGTCTCTGTGTCTCAGCGTCTCTGCGTCTCAGAGTCTCTGCATCTCAGTGTCTCAGTGTCTCTGCGTCTCAGTGTCGCTGCGTCTCTGGGACTCAGTGTCTCTACGTCTCAGGGTCTCTGCGTCTCTCCGTCTCAGGGTCTCTGCTTCTCTGAGACTCTGCGCCTCTGAGTCTCTGCATCTCAGATTCTCTGCGTCACAGTATCTCTGCGTCTCAGTGTCTCTGCGTCTCTACGTCTCTGGGTCTCAGTATCTCTGCGTCTCAGGGTCTCTGCTTCTCTGGGTCTCAGTGTCTCTGCCTCTCAGGGTCTCTGCGTCTCATGGTCTCTGCGTCTCAGCGTCTCTGCGTCTCAGTGTCTCTGAATCTCTTCGCCTCTGGGTCCCAGGGTCTCTGCGTCTCAGCGTCTCAGTGTCTCTGCGTCTCTGCGCCTCGGCGTCTCTGAGTCTCCGTGCCTCTGCGTCTCAGGTTCTCTGCGTCTCTGCCTCTCTGCGTGTCAGTGTCTCTGCGTCCCTGTGTCTCAGAGTCACTGCGTCTCAGAGTCTCTGTGCCTCAGCGTCTCTGCGTCTCAGAGTCTCTGCTTCTCAGAGTCTCTGCATCTCAGTGTCTCAGTGTCTCTGCGTCTCTGTGTCGCTGCGTCTCTGGGTCTCAGAGTCTCTGCGTCTCAGTCTCTGGGTCTCAGAGTCTCTGCGTCTCAGTCTCTGGGTCTCAGTGTCTCTGAATCTCTGCGTCTCAGAGTCTCTGCATCTCAGATTCTCAGAGTCTCTGCGTCTCTGCACCTCTGCGTCTCTGGGCCTCAGTGACTCTGCGTCTCCGGTTCTCTGCGTCTCTGCGTCCCTGCGTCTCTGCTTCTCAGGGCCTGTGTCTCTGTTTCTCAGGGTCTCTGCTTCTCTGCATCTCAGAGTCTCTGCATCTCAGGGTATCTGCATCTCTGCGTCTCAGCATATCTGTGTCTCAGTGTCTCTGCGTCTCTGCGTCTCTGCGTCTCAGAGTCTTTGCATCTCAGAGTCTCTGGATCTCACTGTCTCCGCGTCTCAGTGACTCTCCGTCTCTGCGTCTCTGGGTCTCAGCGTCTACACGTCTCAGAGTCTCTGGGTCTCATGGTCTCTGCGTCTCTGTGTCTCTGGGTCTCAGTTTCTCTGCGTCTCTGCGTCTCAGGGTCTCTGTGTCTCTGCGTCTCAGAGTCTCTGCGTCTCTGCGTCTCAGGGTCTCTGTGTCTCTGCGTCTCAGAGTCTCTACGTCTCAGTGTCTCTTCGTCTCTGCGTCTCTGGGTGCCAGGGGCTCTGCGTCTCAGCGTCTCTGGGTCTCAGGTTCTCTGCGTCTCAGCGTCTCTGGGTCTCAGGGTCTCTGCGTCTCAGGCTCTCTGCGTCTCTGCGTCCCTGCGTCTCAGGGTCTCTGCTTATGTGCGTCTCCGTGTCTCTGCGTCTCAGGTTCACCGTCTCTGTGTCTCTGCTTCTCAGGGTCTCTGCTTCTCTGCATCTAAGAGCCTCTGCGTCTCAGAGTCTCTGCATCTCTGCGTTTCAGCGTCTCTGCGTCTCAGTGTCTCTGCATCTCTGCGTCTCAGAGTCTCTGGGTCTCAGTGTCTCTGCGTCTCTGCGCCTCAGCGTCTCTGCATCTCTGGGTCTCTGCGTCTCAGAGTCCCTGCATCTCAGAGTCTCAGCGTCTCTGCGTCTCAGTGTCTCAGGGTCTCTGCGTCTCAGAATCTCTGCGTCTCAGAGTCTCTGGGTCTCAGCGTCACTGTGTCTCAGCGTCTCTGCGTCTCTGCCTCTCTGCGCCTCACTGTCTCTGCGTTCCTGTGTCTCAGAGTCTCTGCGTCTCAGGGTCTCTGGGACTCAGTGTCTTTGCGTCTCAGAGTCTCTGCATCTCAGAGTCTCAGCGGCTCAGCGTCGCTAGGTTTCAGTGTCTCAGGGTCTCTGCGTGTCTACATCTCTGCGTCTCAGCGTCGCTGGGTCTCAGTGTCTCTGCGTCTCAGTGTCTCAGAGTTTCTGCGTCTGTGTGTCTCTGTGTCTCCGGGTCTCACTGTCTGATAGTCTGTGCATCTCAGAGTCTCTGTGTCTCAGAGTCTCCGCGTCTCAGAGTCTCAGCGACTCTGCGTCTCAGTGTCTCAGGGTCTCTGCGTGTCTACGTCTCTGTGTCTCAGCATCTCTACATCTCTGGGTCTCAGTGTCTATGCGTCTCAGCGATTCTGCGTCTCAGAGTCTCTGGGTCTCACTGTCTCTGCATCTCAGAATCTCTGCATCTCAGTGTCTCTGTGTCTCAGTGTCTCTGCGTCTCAGATCTCTGCATCTCAGAGTCTCATCGTCTCTGCGTCTCAGAGTCTCAGTGTCTCTGTGTGTCTACGTCCCTGCGTCTCAGCGTCTCTGCATCTCTGGGTCTCTGGGTGTCAGTGTCTCTGCGTCTCTGTGTCTCAGTGTCTCTGGGTCTCAGTGTCTCAGTGTCTCAGGGTCTCTGCGTCGCTGCGTCTCTGGGTCTCAGACTCTCTGCTTCTCAGAGTCTCTGGGTCTCAGCGTCTCTGTGTCTCAGCGTCTCTGCGTCTCTGCCTCTTTGTGTCTCACTGTCGCTGCGTCCCTGTGTCTCAGAGTCTCTGCGTCTCAGAGTCTCTGTGTCTCAGTGTCTTTGCATCTCAGTGTCTCTGCGTCTCAGAGTCTCTGTGTCTCAGTGTCTTTGCATCTCAGAGTCTCTGCATCTCAGTGTCTCTGTGTCAGAGTCTCTGTGTCTCAGAGTCTCTGCGTCTCAGAGTCTCAGCGTCCCTGCGTCTCAGTGTCTCAGCGTCTCTGCGTCTCTGCCTCTCTGCATCTCACTGTCTCTTTGTCCTGTCTCTCAGAGTCTCTGCGTCTCAGAGTCTCTGCATCTCAGAGTCTCAGCGGCTCTGCGTCTCAGTGTCTCAGGGTCTCTGCGTGTCTACGTCTCTGCGTCTCTGCGTCTCTGCTTCTCAGTGTCTTTGGGTCTCAGTGTCTCTGCGTCTCAGTGTCTCAGAGTCTCTGCGTCTCTGCGCCGCTGCGTCTCAGTGTCTTATAGTCAGTGCATCTCAGAGTCTCTGCGTCTCAGAGTCGCTGCGTGTCAGAGTCTCAGCGTCTCTGCGTCTCAGTGTCTCAGAGTCTCTGCGTCTCTGTGTCTCTGGGTCTCAGTGTCTTATAGTCAGTGCATCTCAGAGTCTCTGCGTCTCAGAGTCGCTGCGTGTCAGAGTCTCAGCGTCTCTGCGTCTCAGTGTCTCAGGGTCTCTGCATGTCTACGTCTCTGTGTCTCAGCATTTCTACCTCTCTGGGTCTCAGTGTCTATGCGTCTCTGCGTCTCAGTGACTCTGCATCTCACAGTTCCTGGGTCTCAGCGTCTCTGTGTCTCAGCGTCTCTGCGTCTCACTGTCTCTGCATCCCTGTGTCTCAGAGTCTCTGCGTCTCAGAGTCTCTGGGTCTCAGTGTCTCTGCATCTCAGAGTCTCTGCATCTCAGTGTCTCTGTGTCTCTGCGTCTCTGCGTCTCAGAGTCTCTGCATCTCAGAGTCTCATCGTCTCTGCGTCTCAGAGTCTCAGTGTCTCTGTGTGTCTACGTCCCTGCGTCTCAGCGTCTCTGCGTCTCAGTGTCTCTGCGTGTCTCTGTCTCTGGGTTTCAGTGTCTCAGGGTCTCTGCGTCTCTGTGTCGCTGCGTCTCGGGTCTCAGATTCTCTGCGTCTCAGAGTCTCTGGGTCTCAGAGTCTCTGCGTCTGAGAGTCTCTGGGGCTCAGTGTCTCTGCGTCTCTCCATCTCAGAGTCTCTGGGTCTCAGTGGCTCTGCGTCTCTGTGTCTCAGTGCCTCTGCGTCTCAGAGTCTCTGCGTCTCAGCGTCTTTGCATCTCTGCGTCTCAGAGTCTCTGCGTCTCAGCGTCTCTGCGTCTCAGAGTCTCTGCATCTCAGAGTCTCTGCGTCTCAGTGTCTCTGCGTCTCAGTGACTCTCCGTCTCTGCGTCTCTGAGTCTCAGAGTCTATGTCTCAGAGTCTCTGTCTCTCTGCGTCTCTGCCTCTCTGCGTCTCTGTGTCTCTGGGTCTCAGAGTCTCTGGGTCTCTGTCTCTGCGACTCTGAGTCTCTGTGTCTCTGGGTCTCAGGGTCTCAGCGTCTCAGGTTCTCTGCGTCTCTGCGCCTCTGCGTCCCTGCCTCTCAGGATCTCTGCGTCACTGCGTCTCTGCATCTCAGAGTCTCAGAGTCTCTGTGTCTCACAGTCTGTGGGTCTCAGTGTCTCTGCGTATCCGCGTCTCTGCGTCTCAGTGTCTCTGCCTCTCAGGGTCTCTGGGTCTCAGTGTCTCTGCCTCTCAGTGTCTCTGCCTCTCAGGGTCTCTGCGTCTCTGTGTCTCTGCGTCTCAGCGTCTCTGCGTCTCTGTGTCTCTGGGACTCAGTGTCTCTGCGCCTCAGTGTCTCAGCATCTCTGCGCTTCTGCGTCTCTGGGTCTCAGTGTGTCTGCGTCTCAGGTTCTCTTTGTCTCTGCGTCCCTGCGTCTCTGCGACTCTGCTTCTCAGGGTCACTGCTTCTCTGCATCTCAGAGTCTCTGCGTCTCAGAGTCTCTGCATCTCTGTGTCTCAGAGTCTCTGCATCTCAGAGTCTCTGCGTCTCTGCGTCTCAGAGTCTCAGAGTCTCTGCACCTCAGTGTCTCAGTGTTTCTGCGTCTCTGCGTCTCAGCGTCTCCGCTTCTCTGCGTCTCAGTGTCTCTGCGTCTCAGAGTCTCTGCATCTCATTGGCTCTGTGTCTCAGTGTCTCTGCGACTCTGCGTCACTGCATCTCTGGGTTTTAGTGTCTCATCGTCTCTGCATCTCAGAGTCTCTGCGTCTCAGAGTCTCTGAGTCTCAGTGTCTCTGCGTCTCTGAGTCTCTGGGTCTCTGGGTCTCTGTGTCTCTGGGTCTATGTGTCTCTGTGTCTCTGAGTCTCTGAGCATCTGTGCCTCTGAGTCTCCGTGTCTCTGTGTTTCTGAGTCTCTGTGTCTCTGTGTCTCTGAATCTCTGTGTCTCTGGGTCTCTCTGTCTCTGAGTCTCGGAGCCACTGTGTCTCTGTGTCTCTTCTCAGGGTCTCTGAGCCACTGAGCCTCTATGTGTCTGAGTCTCTGAGTCTCTGAGTCTATGAGTCTCTGTGTCTCTGGGTCTCTGTGTCTCTGTTTCTCTGAGTCTCCGTGTCGGTGAGTCTCGGAGCCACTGTGTCTCTGCGTGTCTGAGTGTCTGGATCTCTGAGATTCTGAGCCTCTATGTCTCTGAATCTATGAATCTCTGTGTCTCTGGGTCTCTATGTCTCTGAGTCTCTGCGTCTCTGTGTTTCTGAGTCTCTGTGTCTCTGGGTCTCTTTGTCTCTGAGTCTCTGGGCCTCTGAGCCACGGAGCCTCTATTTCTCTGAGTCTCTGAGTCTCTGTGTCTCTGAGTCCCTGAGTGTCTGAGCCTCTGTGTCTCAGCGTCTCTTAGTCTCTGAGTCTCTGTGTCTCTGGGTCTCTGTGTCTCTGTGTCTCTGTGTCTCTGAGTCTCTGAGCCTCTGTGTCTCTGCGTCTCTGAGTCCCTGAGCCTCTGAGCCTCTGTGTCTCAGCGTCTCTTAGTCTCTGAGTCTCTGTGTCTCTGGGTCTCTGCATCTCTGAGTTTCTGAGCCTCTGTGTCTCCTCGTCTCTGAGTCTCTGAGTCTCAGTGTCTCTGGGTCTCTGTGTCTCTGAGCATCTGTGTCTCTGAGTCTCTGAGTCTCTGAGCATCTGTGTCTCTGAGTCTTCGTGTCGCTGAGTCTCTGAGTCACTGAGCCTCTGTGTCTCTGCATCGCTCCGTCTCTGTGTCTCTGTGTCTCTGAGTCTCAGTGACTCTGAGTCTCTGAGCCTCTCTGTCTCTGAGCATCTGTGTCTCTTTGTCTCTGAGCATCTGTGTCTCTGCGTCTCTGATTCTCTGAGTCTCTGTGTCAATGGGTCGATGTGTCTCTGAGTCTCTGCGTCTCTGGGTCTCTGAGTCTCTGAGTCTCTCAGCCTCTGCGTCTCTTTGAATCTTAGTCTCTGACTCTCTGAGCCTCTGTGTCTCTGAGTCTCTGACTCTCTGAGCATCTGTGTCTCTGAGTCTCCGTGTCGCTGAGTCTCTAAGTCTCTGAGCCACTGTGTCTCTGCGTCTCTGAGTCTCTGGGTCTCTGAGTCTCTATGTCTCTGGGTCTCTGTGTCTCTGAGTCTCTGGGTCTCTGTGTCCCTGCGTCTCTGAGCCTCTGTGTGTCTGCGTCTCTGAGTCTCTGGGTCTCTGAGCCTCTACGTCTCAGCATCTCTGAGTTTCTGAGTCACTGCGTCTCTGTGTCTCTGAGTCTCGATGTCTCTGTGTCTCTGAGTCTCTTTTTCTCTGGGTCTCTGTGTCTCTGAGTGTCTGGGGCTCTGTGTCTCTGCATCTCTGAGCCTCTGTGTGTCTGCGTCTCTGAGCCTCTGCGTCTCAGCATCTCTGAGTTTCTGAGTCACTGCGTCTCTGAGTCTCTGGGTCTCTGGGTCTATGAGTCTCTGTGTCTCTGGGTCTCTGTGTCTCTGTGTTTCTGAGTCTCTGTGTCGGTGAGTCTCGGAGCCTCTGTGTCTCTGCGTCTCTGAGTCTCTGAGTCTCTGAGCCTCTGTGTCTCTGAGTCTATGAATCTCAGTGTCTCTGGGTGTCTGTGTCTCTTAGTCTCTGTGTCTCTGGGTCTCTGTGTCTCTGAGTCTCTGCGTCTCTGTGTCTCTGCATCTCTGAGCCTCTGTGTGTCTCCGTCTCTGAGCCTCGGTGTCACTGCGCCTCTGCGTCTCTGAGTATCTGAGCCTCTGTGTCTCTGCGTCTCTGAGTCTCTGGGTCTCTGAGCCACTGAGCCTCTATGTCTCTGAGTCTCTGAGTCTCTGTGTCTCTGAGTCTCTGAGTCTCTGTGCCTCTGGGTCCCTGTGTCTCTGTGTCTCTGAGTCTCTGGGTCTCTGCGTCTCTGAGCCTCTGTGTGTCTGCGGCTCTGAGCCTCTGTGTCTCTGGGTCTCTGAGTTCCTGAGTCTCTGAGCCTCTGTGTCTCTGTGTCTCTGAGTCTCTGAGCCTCTGTGTCTCTGAGCCTCTGAGCCTCTCTTTCTCTGTGTCTCTGAGTCACTGAGTCACTTTTCTCTGGGTCTCTGTGTCCCTGGGTCTCTGAATCTCTGGGTCTCTGCGTGTCTGAGCCTCCGGTGTCTGCATCTCTGAGCCTCTGTGTCTCTGCGTCTCTGAGTCCCTGAGTCTCTGAGCCTCTGTCTCTCTGCGTCTCTGAGTCTCTGAGTCTCTGTGTCTCTGGGTCTCTGTGTCTCTGAGTCTCTGAGCCTCTGTGTCTCTGCGTCTTTGAGCCTCTGAGTCTCTGGGTCTCTGTGACTATGAGCCTCTGTGTCTCTGCGTCTCTGAGACTCTGCATCTCTGGGTCTCTGAGCGTCTGAGCCTCTATGTCTCTGAGTCTCTGCGCCCCTTTGAATCTCAGTCTCTGAGTCTCTGAGCCCTTGTGACTCTGCGTCTCTGAGCATCTGAGCCTCTGTGTCTCAGAGTCTCTGAGTCTCTGTGTGTCTGAGTCTCTGAGTCTCTGTGTCTCTGTGTCTCTGCGTCACTGTGTCTCTGGGTCGCTGAGCCTCTGAGCCTTGATGTCTCTGAGTCTCTGAGTCTCTGTGTCTCTGCGTCTCTGTGTTTCTGAGTCTCTGAGCCTCTGTGTATCTGCGTCTCTGAGTCTCTGTGTCTCTGAGCCTCTGTGTTTCTGCGTCTCTGTGTTTCTGAGTCTCTGTGTCTCTGGGTCTCTGTGTCTCTGTGTCTCTGGGTCTCTGTGTCCCTGAGTGTCTGAGCCTCTGTGTCTCTGCGTCTCTGAGTCTATGAGTCTCTGTGTCTCTGTGTCTCTGTGTCTCTGGGCTCTGTGTCTCTGAGTCTCTGTGTGTCTGTGTCTCTGCATCTCTGAGCCTCTGTGTTGCTGCGTCTTGCGTCTCTGAGTATCTGAGCCTCTGTGTCTCTGGGTCTCTGTGTCCCTGATTCTCCGTGTCGCTAAGTCTCTGAGTCACTGAGCCTCTGTGTATCTGTGTCTCTAAATCTCTGAGTCTCTGTGTCTCTGGGTCTCTGAGTCTCTGTGTCTCTGAGTCTCTGTGTCTCTGAGTCTCTAAGCCTCTGTGTCTCTGCGTCTCTGTGTCTCTGTGCCTCTGTGCCTCTGTGTCTCGGTGTCTCTGAGTCTCTAAGCCTCTGTGTCTCTGTGTCTCGGTGTCTCTGAGTCTCTGTGTCTCTGAGTCTCTGAGCCTCTGAGTCTCTGCATCTCTGAGCCTCTGTGCCTCTGCGTCTCTGAGTCTCTGTGTCTCTGAGTCTCTGAGCCTCTGTGTCTCTGCATCTCTGAGCCTCTGTGCCTCTGCGTCTCTGAGTCTCTGTGTCTCTGAGTCTCTGTGCCTCTGCGTCTCTGAGTCTCTGTATCTCTGCGTCTCTGAGCCTCTCTGTCTCTGAGTCTCTGAGCCTCTGTGTCTCTGCATCTCTAAGCCTCTGTGTCTCTGTGTCTCTGAGTCTCTGATTCTCTGAGCTCTGAGCATCTGTGTCTCTGAGTCTCCGTGTCGCTGAGTCTCTGAGACCCTGAGCCTCTGTGTCTCTGCGTCTTTGAGTCTCTGGGTCTCTGAGCCACTCAGCCTCTATGACTCTGCGTCACTGAGTCTCTGTGTCTCTGAGTCTCTGAGCCTCTGTGTCTCTGCGTCTCTGTGTTCCTGAGTCTCTGTGTCTCTGGTTCTCTGCATCTCTGTGCCTCTGTGTCTCTGCGTCTCTGTGTCTCTGGGTCGCTGAGCCTCTGAGCCTTGATGTCTCTGAGTCTCTGTGTCTTTGAGTCTCTGAGCCTCTGTGTCTCTGCGTCTCTGTGTTTCTGAGTCTCTGTGCCTCTGGGTCTCTGTGTCTCTGAGTCTCTGAGCCTCTGTGTCTCTGCGTCTCTGAGTCGCTGTGTCTCTGAGTCTCTGAGCCTCTGTGTCTCTGCGTCTCTGAGTCTCTGTGTCTCTGAGTCTCTGTGTCCCTGAGTCTCTAAGCCTCTGTGTCTCTGCGTCTCTGTGTCTCTGAGCCTCTGTGCCTCTCTGTCTCTGAGTCTCTGCGTCTCTGAGTCTCTGAGTCTCTGAGCATCTGTGTCTCTGAGTCTCCGTGTCACTGAGTCTCTGAGCCTCTGAGCCTCTGAGCCTCTGTGCCTCTGCGTCTCTGTGATTCTGTGTCTGTGTGTCGCTGGGTCTCTGTGTCTCTCAGTGTCTGAGCCTCTGTGTCTCTGAGTCTCTGAGTCTCTGGGTCTCTGAGCCTCTGAGCCTCGATGTTTCTGAGTCTCTGAGTCTCTGTGTCTCTGTATCTCTGAGTCTCTGAGCCTCTGTGTCTCTGTGTCTCTGTGTCTCTGAGGCTCTGGGTCTCTGAGCCTCTGTGTCTCTGTGTCTCTGTGTTTCTGAGTCTCTGTGTCTCTGGGTTTCTCTGTCTCTGTGTCTCTGGGTCTCTGTGTCTCTGAGACTCTGAGCCTCTGTGTCTCTGCGTCTCTAAGTCTCTGGGTCTCTGAGCCTCTGAGCGTCTGAGCCTCTATGTCTCTGAGTCTCTGAGTCTCTGTGTCTCTGAGTCTCTCAGCCTTTGCGTCTCTTTGTCTCTTAGTCTCTGAGTCTCTGAGCCTCTGTGTCTCTGGGTCTCTGTGTCTCTGGGTCTCTGAGTCTCTGAGCCTCTATGACTCTGCTTCTCTGAGTCTCTGTGTCTCTGGGTTTCTCTGTCTCTGAGTCTCTGAGCCTCTGTGTCTCTGAGTCTCTGAGTCTCTGGGTCTCTGAGTCTCTGAGCCTCTATGACTCTGCGTCTCTGAGTCTCTGTGTCTCTGAGCCTCTGAGACACTGAGCCTCTGTGTCTCTGAGTCTCTGTGTCTCTGAGTCTCTGAGACACTGAGCCTCTGTGTCTCTGCGTCTCTGAGTCTCTGGGTCTCTGAGTCTCTGAGTCTCTGGGTCTCTGAGCGTCTGAGCCTCTATGTCTCTGAGTCTCTGAGTCTCTGTGTCTCTGGGTCTCTGTGCCTCTGAGTCTCTGCGTCTCTGTGTCCCTGCGTCTCTGAGCCTCTGTGTTGCTGCGTCTTGCGTCTCTGAGTATCTGAGCCTCTGTGTCTCTGGGTCTCTGTGTCCCTGATTCTCCGTGTCGCTAAGTCTCTGAGTCACTGAGCCTCTGTGTATCTGTGTCTCTAAATCTCTGAGTCTCTGTGTCTCTGGGTCTCTGTGTCTCTGAGTCTCTGAGCCTCTGTGTCTCTGCATCTCTGAGCCTCTGTGCCTCTGCGTCTCTGAGTCTCTGTGTCTCTGAGTCTCTGAGCCTCTCTGTCTCTGAGTCTCTGATTCTCTGTGTCTCTGAGTCTCTGTGTCTCTGGGTCTCTGAGCCCCTGAGTCTCTGAGCCTCTGTATCTCTGCGTCTCTTTGCCACTGAGTCTCTCGGTCTATGCGTCTCTGTGTCTCTGAGCCTCTGTGACTCTGCATCTCTGTGTCTCTGGGTCTCTGAGTCCATGTGTCTCTGAGTCTCAGCGACTCTGAGTCTCTGAGCTTCTCTGTCTCTGAGCCTCTGTGTCTCTACATCTCTGAGCATTTGTGTCTCTGCGTCTCTGAGACTCTGAGCCTCTGAGCCTCTGTGTCTCTGGGCCTCTGTGTCTCTGAGTCTCTGTGTCTCTGAGTCTCTGAGCATCTGTGTCTCGGTGTCTGTAGCTCTCTGAGACTCTGTGTCCCTGTGTCTCTGAGTCTCTGTCTCTGGGCCTCTGTGACTCTGAGCCTCTGTGTCTCTGAGTCTCTGAGACTCTGAGCATCTGTGTCTCTGAGTCTCCGTGTTGCTGAGTCTCTGAGTCTCTGAGCCACTGTGTCTCTGCGTCTCTGAGTCTCTGGGTCTCTGACCTCTGAGCCTTGATGTCTCTGAGTCTCTGAGTCTCTGTGTTTCTGAGTCTCTGAGCCTCTGTGCCTCTGCGTCTCTACGTTTCTGAGTCTCAGTGTCTCTGTGTCGCTGGGTCTCTGTGTCTCCCAGTGTCTGAGCCTCTGTGTCTCTGAGTCTCTGAGTCTCTGGGTCTCTGAGCCTCTGAGCCTCGATGTCTCTGAGTCTCTGAATCTCTGAGTCTCTGAGCCTCTGTGTCTCTGTCTCTGAGGCTCTGCGTCTCTGAGCCTCTGTGTCTCTGCGTCTCTGTGTTTCTGAGACTCTGTGTCTCTGGGTTTCTTTGTCTCTGTGTCTCTGGGTCTCTGTGTCTCTGACTCTCTGAGCCTCTGTGTCTCTGCGTCTCTGAGTCTCTGGGTCTCTGAGCCTCTGTGCGTCTGAGCCTCTATGTCTCTGAGCCTCTGTGTCTCTGCGTCTCTGAGTCTCTGATTCTCTGAGCCTCTGAGCCTCTATGACTCTGCGTCTCTGAGTGTCTGTGTCTCTGAGTCTCTGAGTCTCTGCGTCTCTGTGTCTCTCGGTCTCTGTGTTCCTGAGTCTCTGTGTTTCTGTGTCTCTGGGTCTCTGCACCTCTGAACCTCTGTGTCTCTGCGCTCTGTGTCTCTGGGTCGCTGAGCCTCTGGGCCTTGATGTCTCTGAGTCTCTGAGTCTCTGTGTCTCTGAGTCTCTGAGCCTCTGTGTCTCTGTGTTTCTGAGTCCCTGTGTCTCTGGGTCTCTGAGCCTCTGTGTCTCTGCGTCTCTGAGTCTCTGAGCATCTGTGCCTCTGAGTCTCTGTGTAGCTGAGTCTCTGAGTCACTGAGCCTCTGTGTCTCTGCGTCTCTGAGTCTCTGGGTCTCTGAGCCACTGAGCCTCTGTGTCTCTGAGTCTCTGTGTCTCTGAGTCTCTGAGTCTCTGAGTCTATGAGTCTCTGTGTCTCTGGGTCTCTGTGTCTCTGTGTCTCTGAGTCTCTGTGTCGGTGAGTCTCGAAACTTCTGTGTCTCTGCGTCTCTGAGTCTCTGGGTCTCTGAGCGTCTGAGCCTCTATGTCTCTGAGTCTCTGCGCCCCTTTGAATCTCAGTCTCTGAGTCTCTGAGCCTCTGTGACTCTGCGTCTCTGAGTCTCTGAGTATCCGAGCCTCTGTGTCTCTGTGTCTCTGCGTCTCTGAGTCTCTGTGTCTCTGAGCCTCTGAGCCTCTATGACTCTGCGTCTCTGAGTCTCTGTGTCTCTGCATCTCTGAGCCTCTGTGTCTCTGCGTCTCTGCGTCTCTGGGTCGTTGAGCCTCTGAGCCTTGATGTCTCTGAGTTTCTGAGTCTCTGAGTCTCTGAGCCTCTGTGTCTCTGCGTCTCTGTGTTTCTGAGTCTTTGTGTCTCTGGGCCTCTGTGTCTCTGTGTCTCTGGTCTCTGAGTCTCTGTGCCTCTGCGTCTCTGAGTTTCTGAGTCTCTGTGTCTCTGGGTCTCTGCGTCTCTGTGACTCTGAGTCTCCGTGTCGCTGAGTCTCTGAGCCTCTGTGTATCTGCGTCTCTGAGTCTCTGAGTCTCTGATTCTCTTATTCTCTGTGCCCTGAGCATCTGTGTCTCGGAGTCTCCGTGTCGCTGAGTCTCTGAGGCACTGAACCTCTGTGTCTCTGCGTCTCTGAGTCTCTGGGTCTCTGAGACTCTGAGCCTCTATGACTCTGCGTCTCTGTGTCACTGTGTCTCTGCGTCTCTGTGTTTCTGAGTCTTTGTGTCTCTGTGTCTCTGTGTCTCTGTTTCTCTGTGTCTCTGGTCTCTGAGCCTCTGTGCCTCTGCGTCTCTGAGTTTCTGAGTCTCTGTGTCTCTGGGTCTCTGCGTCTCTGTGACTCTGAGTCTCCGTGTCGCTGAGTCTCTGAGCCTCTGTGTATCTGCGTCTCTGAGTCTCTGAGTCTCTGGTTCTCTGAGCCTCTGAGCCTCTATACCCTGAGTCTCTGAGTCTCTTTGTCTCTGAGTCTCTGAGCCTCTGTGTCTCAGCGTCTCTGAGTCTCTGTGTCTCTGAGCCTCTGTGTTTCTGCGTCTCTGTGTTTCTGAGTCTCTGTGTCTCTGGGTCATAGTGTCTCTGGGTCTCTGTGTCCCTGAGTGTCTGAGCCTCTGTTTCTCTGCGTCTCAGAGTCTCTGGGTCCCTGAGCCTCTGAGCCTCGATGTCTCTGAGTCTCTGAGTCTCTGTGTCTCTGAGTCTCTGTGTCTCTGGGTTTCTTGGTCTCTGGGTCTCTGTGTCTCTGAGTCTCTGAGGCTCTGTGTCTCTGCGTCTCTGAGTCCCTGGGTCTCTGAGCCTCTGAGCGTCTGAGCCTCTATGTCTCTGAGTCTCTGAGTCTCTGTGTCTCTGAGCCTCTGTGTTTCTGCGTCTCTGTGTTTCTGAGTCTCTGTGTCTCTGGGTCTCTGTGTCTCTGGGCTCTGTGTCTCTGAGTCTCTGAGCCTCTGTGTCTCTGCGTCTCTGAGTCTCTGATTCTCTGTGCCCTGAGCATCTGTGTCTCGGAGTCTCCGTGTCGCTGTGTCACTGAGTCTCTGAGCCTCTGTGTCTCTGCGTCTCTGTGTTCCTGAGTCTCTGTGTCTCAGTTTCTCTGGGTCTCTGCATCTCTGAGCCTCTGTGTCTCTGCGTCTCTAAATCTCTGAGTCTCTGTGTCTCTGTGTCTCGCTGTCTCTGAGTCTCTGTGTCTCTGGGTCATAGTGTCTCTGGGTCTCTGTGTCCCTGAGTGTCTGAGCCTCTGTTTCTCTGCGTCTCAGAGTCTCTGGGTCCCTGAGCCTCTGAGCCTCGATGTCTCTGAGTCTCTGGGTCTCTGTGTCTCTGAGTCTCTGAGGCTCTGTGTCTCTGAGCCTCTGAGCGTCTGAGCCTCTATGTCTCTGAGTCTCTGAGTCTCTGTGTCTCTGAGTCTCTCAGCCTTACCGTCTCTTTGTCTCTGAGTCTCTGTGTCTCTGAGCCTCTGTGTTTCTGCGTCTCTGTGTTTCTGAGTCTCTGTGTCTCTGGGTCTCTGTGTCTCTGGGCTCTGTGTCTCTGAGTCTCTGAGCCTCTGTGTCTCTGCATCTCTGAGCCTCTGTGCCTCTGCGTCTCTGAGTCTCTGTGTCTCTGAGTCTCTGAGCCTCTGTGCCTCTGCGTCTCTGAGTCTCTGTGTCTCTGAGTCTCTGAGCCTCTGCGTCTCTGTGTCTCTGCGTCTCTGAGTCTCTGGGTCTCTGAGCCTCTGAGCCTCTATGACTCTGCGTCTCTCAATCTCTGATTCTCTGAGCTGTGAGCATCTGTGTCTCTGAGTCTCCGTGTCGCTGAGTCTCTGAGACACTGAGCCTCTGTGTCTCTGCGTCTCTGAGTCTCTGGGTCTCTGAGCCTCTGAGCCTTGATGTCTCTGAGTCTCTGAGCCTCTGTTTCTCTGCGTCTCTGTGTTTCTGAGTCTCTGTGTCTCTGGGTCTCTGAGCCTCTGAGCCTCTATGTCTCTGAGTCTCTGAGTCTCTGTGTCTCTGAGACTCTGAGCCTCTGTGTCTCTGCGTCTCTGCGTCTCTGTGTTTCTGAGTCTCTGAGTCTCTGAGCATCTGTGTCTCTGAGTCTCCGTGTCACTGAGTCTCTGAGTCACTGATCCTCTGTGTCTCTGTGTCTCTGTGTCTCTGGGTATCTGAGCCTCTGAACCTCGATGTCTCTGAGTCTCTGAGCCTCTGTGTCTCTGTGTCTCTGTGTTTCTGAGTCTCTGTGTCTCTGGGTCTCTGAGCCTCTGAGCCTCTATGTCTCTGAGCCTCTGTGTCTCTGCGTCTCTGAGTCTCTGGGTCTCTAAGCCACTAAGCCTCAAGGTCTCTGAGTCTCTGAGTCTCTGTGTCTCTGAGTCTCTGAGTCTCTGTGTCTCTGTGTCTCTGATTCTCCGTGTCGGTGTGTCTCGGAGCTTCTGTGTCTCTGTGTCTCTGAGTCTCTGGGTCTCTGAGCGTCTGAGCCTCTATGTCTCTGAGTCTCTGAGTCTCTGTGTCTCTGGGTCTCTGTGTCTCTGAGTCTCTGCGTCTCTGTGTCTCTGCGTCTCTGAGCCTCTGTGTTGTTGCGTCTTGCGTCTCTGAGTATCTGAGCCTCTGTGTCTCTGGGTCTCGGTGTCCCTGATTCTCCGTGTCGCTAAGTCTCTGAGTCACTGAGCCTCTGTGTATCTGCGTCTCTAAATCTCTGAGTCTCTGTGTCTCTGGGTCTCTGTGTCTCGGTGTCTCTGTGTTTCTGTGTCTCTGTGTCTGTGAGTCTCTGAGCCTCTGTGTCTCTGCATCTCTGAGCCTCTGTGCCTCTGCGTCTCTGAGTCTTGTGCCTCTGAGTCTCTGTGCCTCTGCGTCTCTGAGTCTCTGTGTCTCTGAGCCTCTCTGTCTCTGAGCCTCTGTGTCTCTGCGTCTGTTTGCCACTGAGTCTCTCTGTCTATGGGTCTCTGTGTCTCTGAGCCTCTGTGACTGCATCTCTCCATCTCTGTGTCTCTGTGTCTCTGGGTCTCTGAGTCCATGTGTCTCTGATTCTCAGCGACTCTGAGTCTCTGAGCTTCTCTGTCTCTGAGCCTCTGTGTCTCTACATCTCTGAGCCTCTGTGTCTCTGCATCTCTGAGTCTCTGAGTCTCTGAGCATCTGTGTCTCTGCGTCTCTGAGTCTCTGGGTCTCTGAGCCTCTGTGTCTCTGCGTCTCTGAGTCTCTGAGCATCTGTGTCTCTGAGTCTCTGAGTCTCTGTGTCTCTGAGTCTCTGAGCCTCTGTGTCTCTGTGTCTCTGAGTCTCCGTGTCGGTGAGTCTCGGAACTTCTGTGTCTCTGCGTCTCTGAGTCTCTGGGTCTCTGAGCGTCTGAGCCTCTATGTCTCTGAGACTCTGAGCCTCTGTGACTCTGCGTCTCTGAGTATCTGAGCCTCTGTGTCTCTGAGTCTCTGAGTCTCTGTGTCTCTGAGTCTCTGAGTCTCTGTGTCTCTGCGTCTCTGAGTCTCTGAGTATCTGAGCCTCTGTGTCTCTGTGTCTCTGCGTCTCTGGGTCTCTGAGCCTCTGAGCCTCGATGTCTCTGAGTCTCTGAGTCTCTGAGCCTCTGAGCCTCTATGACTCTGCGCCTCTGAGTCTCTGTGTCTCTGCATCTCTGAGCCTCTGTGTCTCTGCGTCTCTGTGTCTCTGGGTCGCTGAGCCTCTGTGTCTCTGCGTCTCTGAGTTTCTGAGTCTTTGTGTCTCTGTGTCTCTGTGTCTCTGAGCCTCTGTGCCTCTGCGTCTCTGAGTTTCTGAGTCTCTGTGTCTCTGTGTCTCTGGGTCTCTGTGTCTCTGTGACTCTGAGTCTCCGTGTCGCTGAGTCTCTGAGCCTCTGTGTATCTGCGTCTCTGAATCTCTGAGTCTCTGGGTCTCTGAGCCTCTGAGCCTCTACACCCTGAGTCTCTGAGCCTCTGTGTCTCTGAGCCTCTGAGCCTCTCTGTCTCTGAGTCTCTGAGTCGCTGTGTCTCTGAGTCACTGAGTCACTTTTCTCTGGGTCTATGTGTCTCTGAGTCTCTGTGTCTCTGGGTCCCTGGGTCTCTGAATCTCTGGGTCTCTGTGTCTCTGCGTGTCTGAGCCTCTGTGTGTCTGCGTCTCTGAGCCTCTGTGTCTCTGCGTCTCTGAGTCCCTGAGTCTCTGAGCCTCTGTCTCTCTGCGTCTTTGAGCCTTTGAGTCTCTGGGTCTCTGTGACTATGAGCCTCTGTGTCTCTGCGTCTCTGAGTCTCTGAGCGTCTGTGTCTCGGCGTCTCTGTGTCAATGGGTCTCTGAGTCTCTGAGCCTCTGTGTCTCTGAGCCTCTGAGCCTCTCTGTCTCTGAGTCTCTGAGTCGCTGTGTCTCTGAGTCACTGAGTCACTTTTCTCTGGGTCTCTGAGTCTCTGAGTCTCTGCGTCTCTGGGTCTCTGAGTCTCTGTGCCTCTATGACTCTGCGTCTCTGTGTCTCTGTGTCTCTGTGTCTCTGAGCCTCTGTGTCTCTGCATCTCTGTGTCTCTGCGTCTCTGGGTCTCTGAGTTTCTGCGTCTCTGCATCTCTGGGTCTCAGTGTCTCTGCATCTCTGCGTCTCTGCGTCTCAGGGTCTCTGCGTCTCTGGGTTTCAGTATCTCTGCGTCTCGGGTTTCTGCGTCACTGCGTATCTGTGTCTCAGTGCCTCTGCGTCTCTGGGTCCCAAGGTCTCGGCGTCTCTGTGTCTCTTCGTCTCTGGGTCCCAGGGTCTCTGCGTCTCAGCGTCTCTGCGACTCAGTGTCTCTGCTTCTCAGAGTCACTGCACCTCAGGGTCTCTGCGTCTCAGCGTCGCAGGGTCTCAGTGTCTCAGCGTCTCTGCGTCTCTGGGTCTCAGTGTGTCTGCTCCTCAGTGTCTCTGAGTCTCCAGGTCTCTGCGCCACTGCGTTTCTGGGTCACAGGGTCTCTGCGTCTCTGGGGCGCTGTGCCTCTGCCTCTCTGCGTCTCAGTGTCTCTGTGTCCCTGTGTCTCAGAGTCTCTGTGTCTCAGGATCTCTGCGTCTTTTCGTCCCTGGACTCAGTGTCTCTGCGTCTCCGTGTGTCTGCGTCTCTGCATTTCTGCATCTCACGGCCTCTACTTCTCAACGTGTCTGCGTCTCTGTGTCTCTACCTCTCAGGATCTCTGCGTCTCTGCGTCTCAGTGTCTCTGTGTCTCTGCGTCTCTGCGTCTCTGCGTCTCTTCGCCTCTGAGACACAAATCTAGCACGAGGGGGCATGGCTTTAAATTAAGGGGGGGTAGTTATAGGACGGATGTCAGGGGTAGGTTCTTTACCCAGAGGGTGGTGAGGGATTGGAATGCCCTGCCTGCTGCAGTTGTAAATGCGCCTAGTTTGGGGGTGTTTAAGAGATCCGTGGATAGGTTTATGGACGAGAAGGGATTGGTTTAGGTTAGTGGGTCATTGTTTTGTAACTGGTCGGCGCAACATCGTGGGCCGAAGGGCCTGTTCTGCGCTGTAATGTTCGATGTTCTATGTTCTAGGTCTCAGTGTCTCTGCGTCTCAGGGTCTCTGAGTTTCTGTGTCTCTGCGTGTCTGGGTCACAGTGTCTCTGCGTCTCTGGGTCTCAGGGTCTCTGTGTCTCAGTGTCTCTGCGTCTCTGCGTCTCAGCACCGCTGTGTCTCTGGGTCTCAGCGTCTATGCTTCTCAGAGTCTCTGCGTCTCATAATCTCTGCCTGTCTGGGTCTCAGAGTCTCTGCGTCTCAGGTTCTCTGCGTCTCAAGTTCTCTGCGTCTCAGCGTCTCTGGGACTCAGTGTCTCTGGGTGTCAGTGTCTCTGCGTCTCTGGATCTCAGGGTCTCTACGCCTCTGCGTCTCAGAGTCTCTGGGTCTCAGTGACTCTGCGTCTCTGCGTCTCAGAGTCTCTGCGTCTCAGAGTCTCTGTGTCTCAGAGTCTCTGCGTCTCAGAGTCTCTGCATCTCAGGGTCTCTGCGTCTCAGCGTCTCTGAGTCTCTGCGTCTCAGAGTCTCTGTGTCTCAGATTCTCTGCGTCTCAGGGTCTCTGCGTCCCAGCGTCTCTGAGTCTCTGCGTCTCAGAGTCTCTGTGTCTCAGATTCTCTGCGTCTCAGCGTCTCTGCGTCTCTGAGTCTCTGCGTCTCAGAGTCTCTGTGTCTCAGAGTCTCTGCGTCTCAGAGTCTCTGTGTCTCATTGTCACTGCGTCTCTGCGTCTCAGAATCTCAGAGTCTCTGCGTCTTAGTGCCTCTGCGTCTCTGCGTCTCTTCGCCTCAGGGTCCCAGGGTGTCTGCGCCTCAGCGTCTCTGCATCTCAGTGTCTCGTCGTCTCTGGGTCTCATTGTCACTGCGTCTCAGGTTCTTTGCGTCTCTGCGTCTCAGCGTCTCTGCCTCTCCGCATCTCAGTGTCTCTGTGTCCCTGTGTCTCAGAGTCTCTGCGTCTCAGAGTCTCTGGCTCTCACTGTCTCTGCGTCTCTGCGTCTCAGAATCTCTGCGTCTCAGTGTCTCTGCGTCTCTGCGTCTCTGGGACTCAACATCTTTGCGTCTCAGAGTCTTTGCGTCTCATAGTATCTGCCTCTCTGGGTTTCAGGGTCTCTGCGTCTCAGGTTCTCTGCGTCTCGGAGTCTCTGGGGCTCAGTGTCTCTGTGTCTTTGTGTCTCAGTGTCTCTGCGTTTCAGGGTCTCTGCGTCTCTGGGTCTCAGTGTCTCTGCGTCTCTGCATCTCTGGGTCTCAGTGTCTCTGCGTCTCTGCATCTCTGGGTCTCAGTGTCTGCGTCTCACTGTATCTGCGTCTCAGGGTCTCTGCGTCTCAGAGTCTCTGCGTCTCAAGTCCTCTGCGTCTCTGGGACTCAGTGTCTCTGCGTCTCAGGGTCTCTGCGTCTCTGCGTCTCAGGGTCTCTGCGTCTCAGCGTCTCAGGGTCTCTGCGTATCTGCGTCTCTGCGTTTCTGCGTCTCAGCGTCTCTGGGTCTCAGTGTGTCTGCGTCTCAGGGTCTCTGCGTCTCTGCGTCTCTAGGTCTCAGTGTATCTGTGTCTCTGTGTCTCTGCGTCTCTGTGTCTCTACGTCTCAGGGTCTCTGTGTCTCTGCGTCTCAGGGTCTCTACGCCTCTGCGTCTCGGAGTCTCTGAGTTTCTGCGTCTCTGCATCTCTGGGTCTCAGCGTCTCTGCATCTCTGTGTCTCTGCGTTTCAGGGTCTCTGCGTCTCTGCGTCTCAGAGTCTCTGATTCTCTGCTTCTCTGGTTCTCAGTGTGACTGCTCCTCAGTGTCTCTGAGTCTCCAGGTCTCTGCGTCTCTGGGACTCTGTGTCTCTGCGTCTCAGAGTCTCTGCGTCTCTGCGTCTCAGGGTCTCTGCGTCTCTGGGTCTCAGTGTCTCTGGGTCTCAGTGTCTCTGCATCTCGGATTTCTGCGTCTCTGCGTCTCAGGGTCTCTGCGTCTCTGCGTCTCAGTGTCTCTTCGTCTCTGGGTCCCAGGGTCTCTGTGTCTCAGCGTCTCTGCGAGTCAGTGTCTCTGCGTCTCTGGGTCTCAGGGTCTCAGCATCTTTGCGTCTCAGAGTCTTTGCGTCTGATAGTCTCTGCCTCTCTGGGTTTCAGGGTCTCTGCGTCTCAGGTTCTCTGCGTCTCTGCATCTCTGGGACTCAGTGTCACTGCGTCTCAGGGCCTCTGCATCTCTGCGTCTCAGGGTGTCTGCGTCTCAGAATCACTGTGTCTCAGTGTCTCCGCGTCTCAGAGTCTCTGCGTCTCAGTGTCTCTGCGTCTCTGGGTCTCTGCATCTTTGCGTCTCAGAGTCTCTGCGCCTCATAGTCTCTGCCTCTCCGGGTTTCAGGGTCTCTGCGTCTCAGGTTCTCTGCGTCTCTGCGTCTCTGGGACTCAGTGTCACTGGGGCTCAGTGTCTCTGCATCGCTGCGTCTCTTCGCCTCTGGGTCCCATGGTGTCTGCGTCTCAGCGTCTATGCATCTCAGTGTCTCAGCGCCCCAGTGTCTCTGCGTCTCTGGGTCTCAGGGTCTCTGCATCTCAGGTTCTCTGCGTCTCTTCGTCTCAGCGGCTCTGCGTCTCTGCCTCTCTACGTCTCAGTGTCTCTGTGTCGCAGTGTCTCAGAGTCTCTGCGTCTCAGTGTCTCTGTGTCGCTGTGTCTCAGTGTCTCTGCGTCTAAGTGTCTCTGTGTCGCTGCGTCTCAGAGTCTCTGCGTCTCAGAGTCTCTATGTCTCAGAGCCTCTGGTTCTAAGTGTCTCTGCGTCTCAGCGTCTCTGTGTCTCTGTGTCTCAGTGCCTCTGCGTCTCAGCGTCTCTGTGTCTCTGCTTCTCAGTGTCTCTGCGCTTCTGCGTCTCTGGGTCTCAGGGTTTCTGCGTCTCAAGGTCTTTGCGTCCTTGCGCATCAGGGTCTCTGCGTCTCAGGTTCTCTGCGTCTCTTCGTCTCAGCGTCTCTGCGTCTCTGCCTCTCTACGTCTCAGTGTCTCTGTGTCGCAGTGTCTCAGAGTCTCTGCGTCTCAGTGTCTCTGTGTCGCAGTGTCTCAGAGTCTCTGCGTCTCAGTGTCTCTGTGTCGCTGCGTCTCAGAGTCTCTGCGTCTCAGAGTCTCTGGTTCTAAGTGTCTCTGCGTCTCTGCGTCTCAGAGTCTCTGCGTATCAGACTCTCTGCGTCTCAGGGTCTCTGGGTCTCTGCGTCTCTGGGTCTCAGTGTCTCTGCGTCTCGGGTTTCTGCGTCTCTGCGTCTCTGCGTCACAGGTTCTCTGCGTCTCAGTGTCTCTGCGTCTTTGCGTCTCTGCGTTTCTGGGTCTCAAGGTCTCTGCGTCTCAGAGTCTCTGGGTCGCTGCGTCTCTGGCTCTCAGTGTCTCTGCGTCTCTGCATCTCTGGGTCTTAGCGTCTCTGCGTCTCAGAGTCTCTGGGTCTCAGTGTCTCTGCATCTCAGCGTCTCAGAGTCTCTGCGTCTCAGGGTCTCTGCGTCTCAGGGTCTCTGCGTCTCAGTGTCTCTGCGTCTCAGTGTCTCTGCGTATCTGCGTTTCTGCGTATCTGCGTCTCAGTGTCTCTGGCTCTCAGTGTGTCCGCGTCTCAGTGTCTCTGCGTCTCAGGGTCTCTGCGTATCTGCGTTTCTGCGTGTCTGCGTCTCAGTGTCTCGGCGTCTCTAGGTCTCAGTGTCTCTGCGTCTCAGGGTCTTTGAGTTTCGGCGTCTCTGGGCCTCAGTGTCACTGCATCTCTGCGTCTCTGCGTCTCAGAGTCTCTGCGTCTCTGGGTCTCAGGGTCTCAGCTCCTCAGTGTCTCTGCGTCTCTGTGTCTCTGTGTCTCAGCGTCTCTGTGTCTCTGTGTCTCAGTGTCTCTGTGTCTCTGCTTCTCAGTGTCTCTGCGCTTCTGCGTCTCTGGGTCTCAGGGTTTCTGCGTCTCAAGGTCTTTGCGTCTTTGCGCATCAGGGTCTCAGCGACTCAGGGTCTCTGAGTCTCTGCATCTCAGACTCTCTGTGTCTCAGAGTCTCTGCGTCCCTGCATCTTAGTGTCTCTGCGTCTCTTCGTCTCAGTTCCTCAGCGTCTCAGCGTGTCTGCTTCTCAGTGTCTCTGCGTCTCAGCGTCTCAGTGTCTCAGAGTCTCTGCGTCTCAGTGTCTCTGCATCTCTGCATCTCAGGGTCTCTGCGTCTCAGCGTCTCTGGGTCTCAGTGTGTCTGCGTCTCAGGGTCTCTGCGTCTCTGGGTCTCAGGGTCTCTGCGTCTCAGGGTCTCTGCGTCTCTGGGTCTCAGTGTCTCTGGGTCTCAGGGTCTCTGCGTCTCTGGGTCTCAGTGTCTCTGGGTCTCAGGGTCTCTACGCCTCTGCATCTCAGAGTCACTGAGTTTCTGCGTCTCTGCGTCTCTGGGTCACAGTGTATCTGCGTCTCTGCGTCTCAGGGTCTCTGCGTCTCTATGTCTCAGAGTCTCTCAGTCTGTACGTCTCTGTGTCTCTGGGTACAAGTGTATCTGCTCCTCAGTGTCTCTGCGTCTCTGGGACTCTGTGTCTCTGCGTCTCAGAGTCTCTGCGTCTCAGAGTCTCTGTGTTTCTGCGTCTCAGGGTCTCTGCGTCTCAGCGCCTCTGGGCCTCAGTGTCTCTGCGTCTCGGGTTCCTGCGTCTCTGTGTCTCAGTGTCTCTGCGTCTCGGGTTCCTGCGTCTCTGCGTCTCTGCGTCTCAGGGTCTCTGCGTCTCAGAGTCTCTGCGTCTCAGAGTCTCTGTGTTTCTGCGTCTCAGGGTCTCTGCGTCTCAGCGCCTCTGGGCCTCAGTGTCTCTGCGTCTCGGGTTCCTGCGTCTCTGTGTCTCAGTGTCTCTGCGTCTCGGGTTCCTGCGTCTCAGCGTCTCTTCGTCTCAGGGTCTCTGCGTCTCAGGGTCTCTGCGTCTCTGCGTCTCTGCGTCTCAGGGTCTCTGCGTCTCAGAGTCTCTGCGTCTCTGCGTCTCAGGGTCTCTGCGTACCTGCGTCTCTGGGTCTCTGCGTCTCTGGGTCTCTGCGTCTCTGGGTCTCAGTGTCTCTGTGTCTTCGGGTCTCTGCGTCGCTGCTTCTGAGGGTCTCTACGCCTCTGCATCTCAGAGTCACTGAGTTTCTGCGTCTCTGGGGCTCTGCATCTCAGGGTCTCTGTGCCTCTGAGTCTCTGCGTCTCAGGGTCTCTTCGTCTCTGGGTCTCAGTGTCACTGCGTCGCGGGTTTCTGCATCTCTGCGTCTCAGTGTCCCTTCGTCTCTGGGTCCCAGGGTCTCTGCGCGTCTGCATCTCTGGGTCTCAGGGTCTGTGGGTCGCTGCACCTCTGCGTCTCTGCGTCTCAGGGTCTCAGTGTCTCTGCGTCTCAGTGTATCTGTGTCTCAGGGTCTCTGCATCCCGGCGTCACAGGGTCTCTGCGTCTCTGCGTCTCAGGGTCTCTGCGTTTCAGCGTCTCAGCAACTCAGTGTCTCTGCTTCTCAGTGTCTCTGCGTGTCAGTGTCTCTGCGCCTCTGCGTTTCTGGGTCTCAGCGTCTCTGCGACTCAGTGTCTCTACGTCTCAGAGTCTCTGCGTCTCTGAATCTCAGAGTCTCTGCGTCTCTACGTCTCTAGGTCTCAGTGTCTCTGCGTCTCTGCGTCTCAGGGTCTCTGCGAACCTGCGTCTCTGTGTCTCAGTGTCTCTGCGTCTCAGGGTCTCTGCGTCTCCGCGTCTCTGCGTCTCAGGGTCTCTGCGTCTCTGCGTCTCAGGGTCTCTGCGTCTCTGCGTCTCAGGGTCTCTGCGAACCTGCGTCTCTGTGTCTCAGTGTCTCTGCGTCTCAGGGTCTCTGCGTCTCCGCGTCTCTGCGTCTCAGGGTCTCTGCGTCTCAGGGTCTCAGGGTCTCTGCGTCTCTAGGTCTCAGTGTCTCTGCGTCTCAGGGTCTCAGGGTCTCTGCGTCTCTGGGTCTCTGCTTCTGAGGGTCTCTACGCCTCTGCGTCTCAGAGTCTCTGAGTTTCTGCGTCTCTGGGTCTCAGTGTCTCTGCGTCTCTGGGGCTCTGTGCCTCTGCGTCTCAGGGTCTCTGCATCTCAGGGTCTATGTGCCTCTGAGTCTCTGCGTCTCTGGGTCTCAGTGTCTCTGCGTCTCTGGGCCTCAGTGTCTCTGCATCTCAGCGTCTCTGCGTCTCTGGGTCTCAGTGTCTCTGCGTCTCAGTGTATCTGTGTCTCAGGGTCTCTGCGTCTCTGCGTCTCAGAGTCTCTGCGTCTCTGCGCCTCAGTGTCCCTGCATCTCTGCGTCTCTGGGTCTCAGCGTCTTTGCGTCTCAGGGTCTCTGCATCTCAGTGTCTCTGGGTCTCAGCGTCTCTGGGTCTCAGTGTATCTGTGTCTCAGGGTCTCTGTGTCTCAGGGTCTCTGAGTTTCTGAGTCTTTGTGTCTCTGTGTCTCTGTGTCTCTGAGCCGAAGGGTGCCAGAAGGGTGCCTGGGTCCCAGGGTGTCTGTGTCTCAGCGTCTCTGCGTCTCAGTGTCTCTGCGTCTCTGTGTCTCGGCGTCTCTGTGTCTCTGCGTCTCAGGGTCTCTGAGTTTCTGCGTCTCTGCATCTCTGGGTCTCAGTGTCTCTGCATCTCTGCGTATCTGCGTCTCAGGGTCTCTGCGTCTCTGCATCTCAGAGTCTCTGAGTCTCTGCGTCTCTGGGTCTCAGTGTGTCTGCTCCTCAGTGTCTCTGCGTCTCCAGGTCTCTGCGTCTCTGCGTCTCTGGGTCTCAGTATCTCTGCATCTCTTCGTCTCTGGGTCCCAGGGTCTCTGCATCTCAGCGTCTCTACGACTCAGTGACTCTGCTTCTCAGTGTGTCTGCGTCTCAGGGTCTCTGGGTCTCTGCGCCACTGCGTTACTGGGTCTCAGGGTCTCTGCGTCTCAGAGTTTCTGGGTCGCTGCGTCTCTGGGTCTCTGGGTCTCTGGGTCTCAGCGTCTCAGGGTCTCTGTGTCTCTGCATCTCGGGTTTCTGCGTCTCTGTGTCTCAGGGTCTCTGCGTCTTTGCGTCTCTGGGACTCAGTGTGTCTACGTCTCAGGGTCTCTGCGTCTCAGAGTCCCGGCGTCTCAGAGACTCTGCGTCTCAGAGTCTCTGCGTCTCTGTGTCTCAGGGTCTCTGCTTCTCTGTGTCTCAGGGTCTCTGCTTCTCTGCGTCTCTGGGTCTCAGTGTCTCAGTGTCTCTGCATCTCTGCATCTCTGCCTCTCAGGATCTCTGCGTCTCAGGGTCTCTGCGTCTCTAGGTCCCAGTGTCTCTGCGTCTCTGGGTCTCAGGGTCTCTGTGTCTCAGTGTCTCTGCGTCTCTGGGTCACAGGGTCTCTGTGTCTCAGTGTCTCTGCGTCTCTGCGTCTCTGGGTCACAGGGTCTCTGTGTCTCAGGGTCTCTGCGTCTCTGTGTCTCAGGGTCTCTGCGTCTCTGCGTCTCAGAGTCTCTGAGTTTCTGCGTCTCTGGGTCTCAGTGTCTCTGCGTCTCAGAGTCTCTGAGTTTCTGCGTCTCAGGATCTCACAGTCTCTGCGTCTCAGTGTCTCTGCGTCTCTGGGACTCTTTGTCTCTGCATCTCACAGTCTCTGCGTCTCTGCGTCTCAGGGTCTCTGCGTCTCAGTGTCTCTGCGTCTCTGTGTCCCTTCGTCTCTGGGTCCCAGGGTCCCTGCGACTCGGCGTCTCAGTATCTCTGCGTCTCTGCGTCTCAGTGTGTCTGCGTCTCAGTGTCTCTGGGTCTCAGTGTCTCTGCGACTCAGTGTCTCTGCGACTCAGTGTCTCTGCGCCTCTGCGTTTCTGGGTCTCAGGGTCTCTGCGTCTCAGAGTCACTGGGTCGCTGCGTCTCTGCGTCTCTGGGTCTCAGTGTCTCTGCGTCTCTGCGTCTCTGGGTCTCAGTGTCTCTGCGTCTCTGCGTCTCTGGGACTCAACATCTTTGCGTCTCAGAGTCTTTGCGTCCCATAGTCTCTGCCTCTCTGGGTTTCAGGGTCTCTGCGTCTCAGGTTCTCTGCGTCTCGGAGTCTCTGGGGCTCAGTGTCTCTGTGTCTTTGTGTCTCAGAGTCTCTGCGTTTCAGGGTCTCTGCGTCTCTGGGTCTCAGTGTCTCTGCGTCTCTGCATCTCTGGGTCTCAGTGTCTCTGCGTCTCTGCATCTCTGGGTCTCAGTGTCTGCGTCTCACTGTATCTGCGTCTCAGGGCCTCTGCGTCTCAGAGTCTCTGCGTCTCAAGTCCTCTGCGTCTCTGGGACTCAGTGTCTCTGCGTCTCAGGGTCTCTGCGTCTCTGCGTCTCAGGGTCTCTGCGTCTCAGCGTCTCAGGGTCTCTGCGTATCTGCGTCTCTGCGTTCCTGCGTCTCAGCGTCTCTGGGTCTCAGTGTGTCTGCGTCTCAGGGTCTCTGCGTCTCTGCGTCTCTAGGTCTCAGTGTATCTGTGTCTCGGTGTCTCTGCGTCTCTGGGTCTCAGTGTCTCTACGTCTCAGGGTCTCTGTGTCTCTGCGTCTCAGGGTCTCTGTGTCGCTGCGTCTCAGGGTCTCTATGCCTCTGCGTCTCGGAGTCTCTGAGTTTCTGCGTCTCTGCATCTCTGGGTCTCAGCGTCTCTGCATCTCTGTGTCTCTGCGTTTCAGGGTCTCTGCGTCTCTGCGTCTCAGAGTCTCTGATTCTCTGCTTCTCTGGTTCTCAGTGTGACTGCTCCTCAGTGTCTCTGAGTCTCCAGGTCTCTGCGTCTCTGGGACTCTGTGTCTCTGCGTCTCAGAGTCTCTGCGTCTCTGCGTCTCAGGGTCTCTGCGTCTCTGGGTCTCAGTGTCTCTGGGTCTCAGTGTCTCTGCATCTCGGATTTCTGCGTCTCTGCGTCTCAGGGTCTCTGCGTCTCTGCGTCTCAGTGTCTCTTCGTCTCTGGGTCCCAGGGTCTCTGTGTCTCAGCGTCTCTGCGAGTCAGTGTCTCTGCATCTCAGTGTCTCTGCGTCTCTGGGTCTCAGGGTCTCAGCATCTTTGCGTCTCAGAGTCTTTGCGTCTGATGTCTCTGATGTCAGGGCCTCTGCATCTCTGCGTCTCAGGGTGTCTGCGTCTCAGAATCACTGTGTCTCAGTGTCTCCGCGTCTCAGAGTCTCTGCGTCTCAGTGTCTCTGCGTCTCTGGGTCTCCGCATCTTTGCGTCTCAGAGTCTCTGCGCCTCATAGTCTCTTCCTCTCCGGGTTTCAGGGTCTCTGCGTCTCAGGTTCTCTGCGTCTCTGCGTCTCTGGGACTCAGTGTCACTGGGGCTCAGTGTCTCTGCATCGCTGCGTCTCTTCGCCTCTGGGTCCCATGGTGTCTGCGTCTCAGCGTCTATGCATCTCAGTGTCTCAGCGCCCCAGTGTCTCTGCGTCTCTGGGTCTCAGGGTCTCTGCGTCTCAGGTTCTCTGCGTCTCTTCGTCTCAGCGTCTCTGCGTCTCTGCCTCTCTACGTCTCAGTGTCTCTGTGTCGCAGTGTCTCAGAGTCTCTGCGTCTCAGTGTCTCTGTGTCGCTGTGTCTCAGTGTCTCTGCGTCTAAGTGTCTCTGTGTCGCTGCGTCTCAGAGTCTCTGCGTCTCAGGGTCTCTACGCCTCTGCGTCTCAGAGTCTCTGAGTTTCTGCGTCTCTGAGTCTCAGTATCTCTGCGTCTCTGCGTCTCAGTGTGTCTGCGTCTCAGTGTCTCTGGGTCTCAGTGTCTCTGCGACTCAGTGTCTCTGCGACTCAGTGTCTCTGCGCCTCTGCGTTTCTGGGTCTCTGCGTCTCAGAGTCACTGGGTCGCTGCATCTCTGCGTCTCTGGGTCTCAGTGTCTCTGCGTCTCTGCGTCTCTGGGACTCAACATCTTTGCGTCTCAGAGTCTTTGCGTCTCATAGTCTCTGCCTCTCTGGGTTTCAGGGTCTCTGCGTCTCAGGTTCTCTGCGTCTCGGAGTCTCTGGGGCTCAGTGTCTCTGTGTCTTTGTGTCTCAGTGTCTCTGCGTTTCAGGGTCTCTGCGTCTCTGGGTCTCAGTGTCTCTGCGTCTCTGCATCTCTGGGTCTCAGTGTCTCTGCGTCTCTGCATCTCTGGGTCTCAGTGTCTGCGTCTCACTGTATCTGCGTCTCAGGGTCTCTGCATCTCAGAGTCTCTGCGTCTCAAGTCCTCTGCGTCTCTGGGACTCAGTGTCTCTGCGTCTCAGGGTCTCTGCGTCTCTGCGTCTCAGGGTCTCTGCGTCTCAGCGTCTCAGGGTCTCTGCGTATCTGCGTCTCTGCGTTTCTGCGTCTCAGCGTCTCTGGGTCTCAGTGTGTCTGCGTCTCAGGGTCTCTGCGTCTCTAGGTCTCAGTGTATCTGTGTCTCTGTGTCTCTGCGTCTCTGGGTCTCAGTGTCTCTACGTCTCAGGGTCTCTGTGTCTCTGCGTCTCAGGGTCTCTATGCCTCTGCGTCTCGGAGTCTCTGAGTTTCTGCGTCTCTGCATCTCTGGGTCTCAGCGTCTCTGCATCTCTGTGTCTCTGCGTTTCAGGGTCTCTGCGTCTCTGCGTCTCAGAGTCTCTGATTCTCTGCTTCTCTGGTTCTCAGTGTGACTGCTCCTCAGTGTCTCTGAGTCTCCAGGTCTCTGCGTCTCTGGGACTCTGTGTCTCTGCGTCTCAGAGTCTCTGCGTCTCTGCGTCTCAGGGTCTCTGCGTCTCTGGGTCTCAGTGTCTCTGGGTCTCAGTGTCTCTGCATCTCGGATTTCTGCGTCTCTGCGTCTCAGGGTCTCTGCGTCTCTGCGTCTCAGTGTCTCTTCGTCTCTGGGTCCCAGGGTCTCTGTGTCTCAGCGTCTCTGCGAGTCAGTGTCTCTGCGTCTCTGGGTCTCAGGGTCTCAGCATCTTTGCGTCTCAGAGTCTTTGCGTCTGATAGTCTCTGCCTCTCTGGGTTTCAGGGTCTCTGCGTCTCAGGTTCTCTGCGTCTCTGGGACTCAGTGTCACTGCGTCTCAGGGCCTCTGCATCTCTGCGTCTCAGGGTGTCTGCGTCTCAGAATCACTGTGTCTCAGTGTCTCCGCGTCTCAGAGTCTCTGCGTCTCAGTGTCTCTGCGTCTCTGGGTCTCCGCATCTTTGCGTCTCAGAGTCTCTGCGCCTCATAGTCTCTGCCTCTCCGGGTTTCAGGGTCTCTGCGTCTCAGGTTCTCTGCGTCTCTGCGTCTCTGGGACTCAGTGTCACTGGGGCTCAGTGTCTCTGCATCGCTGCGTCTCTTCGCCTCTGGGTCCCATGGTGTCTGCGTCTCAGCGTCTATGCATCTCAGTGTCTCAGCGCCCCAGTGTCTCTGCGTCTCTGGGTCTCAGGGTCTCTGCATCTCAGGTTCTCTGCGTCTCTTCGTCTCAGCGTCTCTGCGTCTCTGCCTCTCTACGTCTCAGTGTCTCTGTGTCGCAGTGTCTCAGAGTCTCTGCGTCTCAGTGTCTCTGTGTCGCTGTGTCTCAGTGTCTCTGCGTCTAAGTGTCTCTGTGTCGCTGCGTCTCAGAGTCTCTGCGTCTCAGAGTCTCTATGTCTCAGAGCCTCTGGTTCTAAGTGTCTCTGCGTCTCTGCGTCTCAGCGTCTCTGTGTCTCTGTGTCTCAGTGCCTCTGCGTCTCAGCGTCTCTGTGTCTCTGCTTCTCAGTGTCTCTGCGCTTCTGCGTCTCTGGGTCTCAGGGTTTCTGCGTCTCAAGGTCTTTGCGTCCTTGCGCATCAGGGTCTCTGCGTCTCAGGTTCTCTGCGTCTCTTCGTCTCAGCGTCTCTGCGTCTCTGCCTCTCTACGTCTCAGTGTCTCTGTGTCGCAGTGTCTCAGAGTCTCTGCGTCTCAGTGTCTCTGTGTCGCAGTGTCTCAGAGTCTCTGCGTCTCAGTGTCTCTGTGTCGCTGCGTCTCAGAGTCTCTGCGTCTCAGAGTCTCTGGTTCTAAGTGTCTCTGCGTCTCTGCGTCTCAGAGTCTCTGCGTATCAGACTCTCTGCGTCTCAGGGTCTCTGGGTCTCTGCGTCTCTGGGTCTCAGTGTCTCTGCGTCTCGGGTTTCTGCGTCTCTGCGTCTCTGCGTCACAGGGTCTCTGCGTCTCAGTGTCTCTGCGTCTTTGCGTCTCTGCGTTTCTGGGTCTCAAGGTCTCTGCGTCTCAGAGTCTCTGGGTCGCTGCGTCTCTGGCTCTCAGTGTCTCTGCGTCTCTGCATCTCTGGGTCTTAGCGTCTCTGCGTCTCAGAGTCTCTGGGTCTCAGTGTCTCTGCATCTCAGCGTCTCAGAGTCTCTGCGTCTCAGGGTCTCTGCGTCTCAGTGTCTCTGCGTCTCAGTGTCTCTGCGTCTCAGTGTCTCTGCGTATCTGCGTTTCTGCGTGTCTGCGTCTCAGTGTCTCGGCGTCTCAGGGTCTTTGAGTTTCAGCGTCTCTGGGCCTCAGTGTCACTGCATCTCTGCGTCTCTGCGTCTCAGAGTCTCTGCGTCTCTGGGTCTCAGGGTCTCAGCTCCTCAGTGTCTCTGCGTCTCTGGGACTCTGCGTCTCAGCGTCTCTGTGTCTCTGTGTCTCTGCGTCTCTGCGTCTCTTCGCCTCTGAGACACAAATCTAGCACGAGGGGGCATGGCTTTAAATTAAGGGGGGGTAGTTATAGGACGGATGTCAGGGGTAGGTTCTTTACCCAGAGGGTGGTGAGGGATTGGAATGCCCTGCCTGCTGCAGTTGTAAATGCGCCTAGTTTGGGGGTGTTTAAGAGATCCGTGGATAGGTTTATGGACGAAAAGGGATTGGTTTAGATTAGTGGGTCATTGTTTTGTAACTGGTCGGCGCAACATCGTGGGCCGAAGGGCCTGTTCTGCGCTGTAATGTTCGATGTTCTATGTTCTAGGTCTCAGTGTCTCTGCGTCTCAGGGTCCCTGCGTCTCTGCGTCTCAGGGTCTCTGAGTTTCTGTGTCTCTGCGTGTCTGGGTCACAGTGTCTCTGCGTCTCTGCGTCTCTGGGTCTCAGGGTCTCTGTGTCTCAGTGTCTCTGCGTCTCTGCGTCTCAGCACCGCTGTGTCTCTGGGTCTCAGCGTCTATGCTTCTCAGAGTCTCTGCGTCTCATAATCTCTGCCTGTCTGGGTCTCAGAGTCTCTGCGTCTCAGGTTCTCTGCGTCTCAAGTTCTCTGCGTCTCAGCGTCTCTGGGACTCAGTGTCTCTGGGTGTCAGTGTCTCTGCGTCTCTGGATCTCAGGGTCTCTACGCCTCTGCGTCTCAGAGTCTCTGGGTCTCAGTGACTCTGCGTCTCTGCGTCTCAGAGTCTCTGCGTCTCAGAGTCTCTGCGTCTCAGAGTCTCTGCATCTCAGGGTCTCTGCGTCTCAGCGTCTCTGAGTCTCTGCGTCTCAGAGTCTCTGTGTCTCAGATTCTCTGCGTCTCAGGGTCTCTGCGTCCCAGCGTCTCTGAGTCTCTGCGTCTCAGAGTCTCTGTGTCTCAGATTCTCTGCGTCTCAGCGTCTCTGCGTCTCTGAGTCTCTGCGTCTCAGAGTCTCTGTGTCTCAGAGTCTCTGCGTCTCAGAGTCTCTGTGTCTCATTGTCACTGCGTCTCTGCGTCTCAGAATCTCAGAGTCTCTGCGTCTTAGTGCCTCTGCGTCTCTGCGTCTCTTCGCCTCAGGGTCCCAGGGTGTCTGCGCCTCAGCGTCTCTGCATCTCAGTGTCTCGGCGTCTCTGGGTCTCATTGTCACTGCGTCTCAGGTTCTTTGCGTCTCTGCGTCTCAGCGTCTCTGCCTCTCCGCATCTCAGTGTCTCTGTGTCCCTGTGTCTCAGAGTCTCTGCGTCTCAGAGTCTCTGGCTCTCACTGTCTCTGCGTCTCTGCGTCTCAGAATCTCTGCGTCTCAGGGTCTCTGCGTCTCAGAGTCTCTGGGTCTAAGCGTCTCTGCGTCTCAGTGTCTCTGCGTCTCTGGGTCTCAGCGTCTCTGCGTCTCAGAGTCTCTGCGTCTCATGGTCACTGCCTCTCTGTGTCTCAGGGTCTCTGCGTCTCAGGTTCTCTGCGTCTCTGCGTCTCTGGGACTCAGTGTCTCTGCGTCTCAGGGTCTCAGAACCTCTGCGTCTCTGTTTCTCAGTGTCTCTGCGTCTCAGTGTCCCTGCGTCTCAGTGTCTCTGCGTCTCTGGGTCTCAGCGTCTATGCGTCTCAGAGTCTCTGGGTCTCATGGTCTCTGCCTCTCTGCGCCTTGGTGTCTCTGGGTCTCAGGGCCTCAGCGTCTCTGCGTCGCAGAGTCTCTGTGTCTCTGCGTCTCAGAGTCTGTGCTTCTCTGGGTCTCAGTGTCTCTGCATCTCAGGGTCTCTGCGTCTCAGTGTCTCTCCGTCTCAGTGTCTGTGCGACTCAGTGTCTCTGCGACTCACTGTCTCTGCTTCTCAGTGTCTCTGCTTCTCTGCGCCTCTGCGTCTCTGGGTCTCAGGGCCTCTGCGTCTCAGTGTCTCTGCGTCTCAGTGTCTCTGCGTCTCTGTGTGTCTTCGTCTCTGTTCCCCAGGGTCTCTGCGTCCCAGTGTCTCTGCGACTCAGTGTCTGCTTCTCAGTGTCTCTGCGTCCCAGTGTCTCTGCGTCTCTGCGCCTCTGCGTTTCTGGGTCTCAGGGTCTCTGCGTCTCAGAGTCTCTGGGTCGTTGTGTCTCTGTGTCTCTGCATCTCAGGGTCTCAGCGTCTCTGCGTCTCAGTGTATCTGCGTCTCAGGGTCTTTGCGTCTCTGTGTCTCAGTGTCTCTGTGTCTCTGCGTCTCTGCGTCTCAGCACTGCTGCGCCTCTGGGTCTCTGCGTCTATGCGTCTCAGAGTCTCTGCGTCTCATAGTCTCTGCCTGCCTGGGTCTCAGAGTCTCTGCGTCTCAGGTTCTCTCCACCTCTGCGTCTCTGCGTCTCAGAGTCTCTGGGTCTCAGTGTCTCTGCGTCTTTGCGTCTCAGAGTCTCTGCGTCTCTGCGTCTCTGCGTCTCAGAATCTCAGAGTCTCTGCGTCTTAGTGCCTCTGCGTCTCTGCCTCTCTTCGCCTCAGGGTCCCAGGGTGTCTGCGCCTCAGCGTCTCTGCGTCTCAGTGTCTCGGCGTCTCTGGGTCTCATTGTCGCTGCGTCTCAGGTTCTTTGTGTCTCTGCGTTTCTGCGTCTCAGCATTTCTGCCTCTCTGCGTCTCAGTGTCTCTGTGTCCCTGTGTCTCAGAGTCTCTGCGTCTCAGAGTCTCTGGGTCTCAGTATCTCTGCGTCTTTGCGTCTCAGAGTCTCTGCGCCTCATAGTCTCTTCCTCTCCGGGTTTCAGGGTCTCTGCGTCTCAGGTTCTCTGCGTCTCTGCGTCTCTGGGACTCAGTGTCACTGGGGCTCAGTGTCTCTGCATCGCTGCGTCTCTTCGCCTCTGGGTCCCATGGTGTCTGCGTCTCAGCGTCTATGCATCTCAGTGTCTCAGCGCCCCAGTGTCTCTGCGTCTCTGGGTCTCAGGGTCTCTGCATCTCAGGTTCTCTGCGTCTCTTCGTCTCAGCGTCTCTGCGTCTCTGCCTCTCTACGTCTCAGTGTCTCTGTGTCGCAGTGTCTCAGAGTCTCTGCGTCTCAGTGTCTCTGTGTCGCTGTGTCTCAGTGTCTCTGCGTCTAAGTGTCTCTGTGTCGCTGCGTCTCAGAGTCTCTGCGTCTCAGAGTCTCTATGTCTCAGAGCCTCTGGTTCTAAGTGTCTCTGCGTCTCTGCGTCTCAGCGTCTCTGTGTCTCTGTGTCTCAGTGCCTCTGCGTCTCAGCGTCTCTGTGTCTCTGCTTCTCAGTGTCTCTGCGCTTCTGCGTCTCTGGGTCTCAGGGTTTCTGCGTCTCAAGGTCTTTGCGTCCTTGCGCATCAGGGTCTCTGCGTCTCAGGTTCTCTGCGTCTCTTCGTCTCAGCGTCTCTGCGTCTCTGCCTCTCTACGTCTCAGTGTCTCTGTGTCGCAGTGTCTCAGAGTCTCTGCGTCTCAGTGTCTCTGTGTCGCAGTGTCTCAGAGTCTCTGCGTCTCAGTGTCTCTGTGTCGCTGCGTCTCAGAGTCTCTGCGTCTCAGAGTCTCTGGTTCTAAGTGTCTCTGCGTCTCTGCGTCTCAGAGTCTCTGCGTATCAGACTCTCTGCGTCTCAGGGTCTCTGGGTCTCTGCGTCTCTGGGTCTCAGTGTCTCTGCGTCTCGGGTTTCTGCGTCTCTGCGTCTCTGCGTCACAGGGTCTCTGCGTCTCAGTGTCTCTGCGTCTTTGCGTCTCTGCGTTTCTGGGTCTCAAGGTCTCTGCGTCTCAGAGTCTCTGGGTCGCTGCGTCTCTGGCTCTCAGTGTCTCTGCGTCTCTGCATCTCTGGGTCTTAGCGTCTCTGCGTCTCAGAGTCTCTGGGTCTCAGTGTCTCTGCATCTCAGCGTCTCAGAGTCTCTGCGTCTCAGGGTCTCTGCGTCTCAGTGTCTCTGCGTCTCAGTGTCTCTGCGTCTCAGTGTCTCTGCGTATCTGCGTTTCTGCGTGTCTGCGTCTCAGTGTCTCGGCGTCTCAGGGTCTTTGAGTTTCAGCGTCTCTGGGCCTCAGTGTCACTGCATCTCTGCGTCTCTGCGTCTCAGAGTCTCTGCGTCTCTGGGTCTCAGGGTCTCAGCTCCTCAGTGTCTCTGCGTCTCTGGGACTCTGCGTCTCAGCGTCTCTGTGTCTCTGTGTCTCTGCGTCTCTGCGTCTCTTCGCCTCTGAGACACAAATCTAGCACGAGGGGGCATGGCTTTAAATTAAGGGGGGGTAGTTATAGGACGGATGTCAGGGGTAGGTTCTTTACCCAGAGGGTGGTGAGGGATTGGAATGCCCTGCCTGCTGCAGTTGTAAATGCGCCTAGTTTGGGGGTGTTTAAGAGATCCGTGGATAGGTTTATGGACGAAAAGGGATTGGTTTAGATTAGTGGGTCATTGTTTTGTAACTGGTCGGCGCAACATCGTGGGCCGAAGGGCCTGTTCTGCGCTGTAATGTTCGATGTTCTATGTTCTAGGTCTCAGTGTCTCTGCGTCTCAGGGTCCCTGCGTCTCTGCGTCTCAGGGTCTCTGAGTTTCTGTGTCTCTGCGTGTCTGGGTCACAGTGTCTCTGCGTCTCTGCGTCTCTGGGTCTCAGGGTCTCTGTGTCTCAGTGTCTCTGCGTCTCTGCGTCTCAGCACCGCTGTGTCTCTGGGTCTCAGCGTCTATGCTTCTCAGAGTCTCTGCGTCTCATAATCTCTGCCTGTCTGGGTCTCAGAGTCTCTGCGTCTCAGGTTCTCTGCGTCTCAAGTTCTCTGCGTCTCAGCGTCTCTGGGACTCAGTGTCTCTGGGTGTCAGTGTCTCTGCGTCTCTGGATCTCAGGGTCTCTACGCCTCTGCGTCTCAGAGTCTCTGGGTCTCAGTGACTCTGCGTCTCTGCGTCTCAGAGTCTCTGCGTCTCAGAGTCTCTGCGTCTCAGAGTCTCTGCATCTCAGGGTCTCTGCGTCTCAGCGTCTCTGAGTCTCTGCGTCTCAGAGTCTCTGTGTCTCAGATTCTCTGCGTCTCAGGGTCTCTGCGTCCCAGCGTCTCTGAGTCTCTGCGTCTCAGAGTCTCTGTGTCTCAGATTCTCTGCGTCTCAGCGTCTCTGCGTCTCTGAGTCTCTGCGTCTCAGAGTCTCTGTGTCTCAGAGTCTCTGCGTCTCAGAGTCTCTGTGTCTCATTGTCACTGCGTCTCTGCGTCTCAGAATCTCAGAGTCTCTGCGTCTTAGTGCCTCTGCGTCTCTGCGTCTCTTCGCCTCAGGGTCCCAGGGTGTCTGCGCCTCAGCGTCTCTGCATCTCAGTGTCTCGGCGTCTCTGGGTCTCATTGTCACTGCGTCTCAGGTTCTTTGCGTCTCTGCGTCTCAGCGTCTCTGCCTCTCCGCATCTCAGTGTCTCTGTGTCCCTGTGTCTCAGAGTCTCTGCGTCTCAGAGTCTCTGGCTCTCACTGTCTCTGCGTCTCTGCGTCTCAGAATCTCTGCGTCTCAGGGTCTCTGCGTCTCAGAGTCTCTGGGTCTAAGCGTCTCTGCGTCTCAGTGTCTCTGCGTCTCTGGGTCTCAGCGTCTCTGCGTCTCAGAGTCTCTGCGTCTCATGGTCACTGCCTCTCTGTGTCTCAGGGTCTCTGCGTCTCAGGTTCTCTGCGTCTCTGCGTCTCTGGGACTCAGTGTCTCTGCGTCTCAGGGTCTCAGAACCTCTGCGTCTCTGTTTCTCAGTGTCTCTGCGTCTCAGTGTCCCTGCGTCTCAGTGTCTCTGCGTCTCTGGGTCTCAGCGTCTATGCGTCTCAGAGTCTCTGGGTCTCATGGTCTCTGCCTCTCTGCGCCTTGGTGTCTCTGGGTCTCAGGGCCTCAGCGTCTCTGCGTCGCAGAGTCTCTGTGTCTCTGCGTCTCAGAGTCTGTGCTTCTCTGGGTCTCAGTGTCTCTGCATCTCAGGGTCTCTGCGTCTCAGTGTCTCTCCGTCTCAGTGTCTGTGCGACTCAGTGTCTCTGCGACTCACTGTCTCTGCTTCTCAGTGTCTCTGCTTCTCTGCGCCTCTGCGTCTCTGGGTCTCAGGGCCTCTGCGTCTCAGTGTCTCTGCGTCTCAGTGTCTCTGCGTCTCTGTGTGTCTTCGTCTCTGTTCCCCAGGGTCTCTGCGTCCCAGTGTCTCTGCGACTCAGTGTCTGCTTCTCAGTGTCTCTGCGTCCCAGTGTCTCTGCGTCTCTGCGCCTCTGCGTTTCTGGGTCTCAGGGTCTCTGCGTCTCAGAGTCTCTGGGTCGTTGTGTCTCTGTGTCTCTGCATCTCAGGGTCTCAGCGTCTCTGCGTCTCAGTGTATCTGCGTCTCAGGGTCTTTGCGTCTCTGTGTCTCAGTGTCTCTGTGTCTCTGCGTCTCTGCGTCTCAGCACTGCTGCGCCTCTGGGTCTCTGCGTCTATGCGTCTCAGAGTCTCTGCGTCTCATAGTCTCTGCCTGCCTGGGTCTCAGAGTCTCTGCGTCTCAGGTTCTCTCCACCTCTGCGTCTCTGCGTCTCAGAGTCTCTGGGTCTCAGTGTCTCTGCGTCTTTGCGTCTCAGAGTCTCTGCGTCTCTGCGTCTCTGCGTCTCAGAATCTCAGAGTCTCTGCGTCTTAGTGCCTCTGCGTCTCTGCCTCTCTTCGCCTCAGGGTCCCAGGGTGTCTGCGCCTCAGCGTCTCTGCGTCTCAGTGTCTCGGCGTCTCTGGGTCTCATTGTCGCTGCGTCTCAGGTTCTTTGTGTCTCTGCGTTTCTGCGTCTCAGCATTTCTGCCTCTCTGCGTCTCAGTGTCTCTGTGTCCCTGTGTCTCAGAGTCTCTGCGTCTCAGAGTCTCTGGGTCTCAGTATCTCTGCGTCTCTGCGTCTCAGAGTCTCTGCGTCTCAAAGTCTCAGAGTTTCTACATATCAGTACCTCTGCACCTCTGCGTCTCTTCGCCTCTGGGTCCCAGGGTGTCTGCGTCTCAGCGTCTCTGCGTCTCTGCGTCTCAGTGTCTCTGCATCTCAGGGTCCGAGCGTCTCTGCGTCTCTGGGTCTCTGGGTTGCTGCGTCTTTGCGTCTCAGAGTCTCTGCGCCTCAGGTTCTCTGTGTCTCGGTGTCTCTGTGTCTCTGGGTCTCAGTGTCTCTGCATCTCAGGGTCTCTTCGTCTCTGTGTCTCAGAGTCTCTGCGTCTCTGCGTCTCAGAATCTCTGCATCTCAGTGTCTCTGCGTCTCTGCATCTCTGGGTCTCAGTGTCTCTGCGTCTCTGCGTCTCAGAGTCTCTGCGTCTCTGCGTCTCAGAGTCTCTGCGTCTCTGCGTCTCTGGGTCTCAGTGTCTCTGCATCTTTGCGTCTCTGGATCTCAGTGTCTCGACGTCTCTGCGTCTCTGGGTCTCAGGGTCCCTGGGTCTCAGTGTCATTGCGTCTCAGCGTCTCTGGGTCCCAGGGTCTCTGCATCTCAAGTTCTCTGTGTCTCTACGTCTATGCGACCTTGCGTCTCAGGGTCTCTGCTTCTCTGCGTCTCAGAGTGCCTTGGTCTCAATGTCTCTGCGTCCCTGGGTCCCACGGTCTCTGCGTCTCAGCGTCTCCAGCTCTCAGTGTCTCAGTGTCTCGGCGTCTTTGGGTCTCAGGGTCTCTGTGTCTCTGGTTCTTTGCGTCTATGCGTCCCTGCGTCTCAGGGACTCTGCTCCTCTGCGTCTCAGAGTCCCTGGGTCTCAGTGTCTCTGCGTCTCAGCGTCTCTGGGTCCCAGGGTCTCTGCGTCTCAGCGTCTCTGGGTCTCAGTGTCTCTGAGTCTGTGGGTCTCAGTGTCTCTGCGTCTCTGGGTCCCAGGGTCTCTGCGTCTCAGGTTCTCTGCGTCTCTGCGTCTCAGAGTCCCTGCGTCTCAGTGTCTCTGTGTCTCTGTGTCTCAGCATCTCTGCTTCTCTGCGTCTCTGCATCTCAGCGTCTCTGCGTCTCAGGGTATCCTCGTCTCTGCGTCTCAGAGTCTTTGCGTCTCAGAGACTCTTCATCTCTGCGTCTCAGATTCTCTGCGTGTCCGTGTCTCAGGGTCTCTGCGTCTCTGCGTCTCAGCGTCTCTGCATCTCTGGGTCTCAGTGTCTCTGCGTCTCAGGTTCTCTGCGTCTCTGCGTCTCAGAGTCCCTGTGTCTCAGTGTCTCTGAGTCTCAGCGTCTCTGCGTCTCTGCGTCTCTGCATCTCAGCGTCTCTGCATCTCTGGGTCTCAGGGTCCCTGGGTCTCAGTGTCATTGCGTCTCAGTGTCTCTGGGTCCCAGGGTCTCTGCGTCTCAGCATCTCTGGGTCTCAGGGTCTCTGCATCTCAAGTTCTCTGCGTCTCTACGTCTATGCGACCCTGCGTCTCAGGGTCTCTGCTTCTCTGCGTCTCAGAGTGCCTTGGTCTCAATGTCTCAATGAGACATTGGAATGCCCTGCCTGCTGCGGTTGTAAATGCGCCTAGTTTGGGGGCATTTAAGAGATCCGTGGATAGGTTTATGGACGAAAAGGGATTGGTTTAGGTTAGTGGGTCATTGTTTTGTAACTGGTCGGCGCAACATCGTGGGCCGAAGGGCCTGTTCTGCGCTGTAATGTTCTATGCTCTATGTTCTAGGTCTCAGTGTCTCTGCGTCTCAGGGTCTCTGAGTTTCTGTGTCTCTGCGTGTCTGGGTCTCAGTGTCTCTGCGTCTCTGCGTCTCTGGGTCTCAGGGTCTCTGTGTCTCAGTGTCTCTGCGTCTCTGCGTCTCAGCACCTCTGTGTCTCTGGGTCTCAGCGTCTATGCTTCTCAGAGTCTCTGCGTCTCATAATCTCTGCCTGCCAGGGTCTCAGAGTCTCTGCGTCTCAGGTTCTCCGCGTCTCAGGTTCTCTGCGTCTCAGCGTCTCTGGGACTCAGTGTCTCTGGGTGTCAGTGTCTCTGCGTCTCTGGATCTCAGGGTCTCTACGCCTCTGCGTCTCAGAGTCTCTGGGTCTCATTGTCACTGCGTCTCTGGGTCTCATTGTCAATGCGTCTCTGCGTCTCAGAATTTCAGAGTCTCTGCGTCTTAGTGCCTCTGCGTCTCTGCGTCTCTTCGCCTCAGGGTCCCAGGGTGTCTGCGCCTCAGCGTCTCTGCATCTCAGTGTCTCGGCGTCTCTGGGTCTCAGTGTCACTGCGTCTCAGGTTCTTTGCGTCTCTGCGTCTCAGCGTCTCTGTGTCCCTGTGTCTCAGAGTCTCTGCGTCTCAGAGTCTCTGGCTCTCACTGTCTCTGCGTCTCTGCATCTCAGAATCTCTGCGTCTCAGGGTCTCTGCGTCTCAGAGTCTCTGGGTCTAAGCGTCTCTGCGTCTCAGTGTCTCTGGGTCTAAGCGTCTCTGCGTCTCAGTGTCTCTGCGTCTCAGAGTCTCTGCGTCTCATGGTCACTGCCTCTCTGCGTCTCAGGGTCTCTGCGTCTCACGTTCTCTGCGTCTCTGCGTCTCTGGGACTCAGTGTCTCTGCGTCTCAGGGTCTCAGAACCACTGCGTCTCTGTTTCTCAGTGTCTCTGCGTCTCAGTGTCTCTGCGTCTCAGTGTCTCTGCGTCTCAAAGTCTCAACGTCTCAGTTTCTCTGCATCTCTGGGTCTCAGCGTCTATGCGTCTCAGAGTCTCTGGGTCTAAGCGTCTCTGCGTCTCAGTGTCTCTGCGTCTCCGGGTCTCAGCGTCTCTGCGTCTCAGAGTCTCTGCGTCTCATGGTCACTGCCTCTCTGTGTCTCAGGGTCTCTGTGTCTCAGGTTCTCTGCGTCTCTGCGTCTCTGGGACTCAGTGTCTCTGCGTCTCAGGGTGTCAGAACCTCTGCGTCTCTGTTTCTCAGTGTCTCTGCGTCTCAGTGTCCCTGCGTCTCAGTGTCTCTGCGTCTCTGGGTCTCAGCGTCTATGCGTTTCAGAGTCTCTGGGTCTCATGGTCTCTGCCTCTCTGCGTCTTGGTGTCTCTGGGTCTCAGGGCCTCAGCGTCTCTGCGTCGCAGAGTCTCTGTGTCTCTGCGTCTCAGAGTCTGTGCTTCTCTGGGTCTCAGTGTCTCTGCATCTCAGGGTCTCTGCGTCTCAGTGTCTCTCCGTCTCAGTGTCTCTGCGACTCAGTGTCTCTGCGACTCAGTGTCTCTGCTTCTCTGCGCCTCTGCGTCTCTGGGTCTCAGGGCCTCTGCGTCTCAGTGTCTCTGCTTCTCAGTGTCTCTGCTTCTCTGCGCCTCTGCGTCTCTGGGTCTCAGGGCCTCTGCGTCTCAGTGTCTCTGCGTCTCAGTGTCTCTGCGTCTCTGTGTGTCTTCGTCTCTGTTCCCCAGGGTCTCTGCGTCCCAGTGTCTCTGCGACTCAGTGTCTGCTTCTCAGTGTCTCTGCGTCTCAGTGTCTCGGTGTCTCTGCGCCTCTGCGTTTCTGGGTCTCAGGGTCTCTGCATCTCAGAGTCTCTGGGTCGTTGTGTCTCTGCGTCTCTGCATCTCAGGGTCTCAGCGTCTCTGCGTCTCAGTGTATCTGCGTCTCAGGGTCTTTGCGTCTTTGCGTCTCTGTGTCTCAGTGTCTCTGTGTCTCTGCGTCTCTGCGTCTCAGCACCTCTGCGTCTCTGGTTCTCTGCGTCTATGCGTCTCAGAGTCTCTGCGTCTCATAGTCTCTGCCTGCTTGGGTCTCAGAGTCTCTGCGTCTCAGGTTCTCTGCATCTCTGCGTCTCTGGGACTCAGTGTCTCTGCGTCTCTGCGTCTCAGGGTCTCTACGCCTCTGCGTCTCAGAGTCTCTGGGTCTCAGTGACTCTGCGTCTTTGCGTCTCAGAGTCTCTGTGTCTCAGATTCTCTGCGTCTCAGTGTCTCTGCGTCTCAATGTCACTGCGTCTCTGCGTCTCAGAATCTCAGAGTCTCTGCGTCTTAGTGCCTCTGCGTCTCTGCCTCTCTTCGCCTCAGGGTCCCAGGGTGTCTGCGCCGCAGCGTCTCTGCGTCTCAGTGTCTCGGCGTCTCTGGGTCTCATTGTCGCTGCGTCTCAGGTTCTTTGTGTCTCAGCGTCTCTGCGTCTCAGCATCTCTGCCTCTCTGCGTCTCAGTGTCTCTGTGTCCCAGTGTCTCAGAGTCTCTGCGTCTCAGAGTCTCTGGGTCTCAGTATCTCTGCGTCTCTGCGTCTCAGAGTCTCTGCGTCTCAGAGTCTCAGAGTTTCTGCATCTCAGTACCTCTGCACCTCTGCGTCTCTTCGCCTCTGGGTCCCAGGGTGTCTGCGTCTCAGCGTCTCTGCGTCTCATGGACTCTGCGTCTCATAGTCTCTGCGTCTCTGCATCTCTGCGTCTCTGGGTCTCAGTGTCTCTGCGTCTTAGTGTCTCTGCGTCTCAGCGTCTCAGTGTCTCTGCATCTCAGGGTCTGAGCGTCTCTGCGTCTCTGGGTCTCTGGGTTTCTGCGTCTTTGCGTCTCAGAGTCTCTGCGTCTCAGAGTCTATGCGCCTCAGGTTCTCTGCGTCTCGGTGTCTCTGCGTCTCTGGGTCTCAGCGTCTCTGCATCTCAGGGTTGCGGCGTCTCAGAGTCTCTGCATCTCAGTGTCTCTGCGTCTCTGCATCTCTGGGTCTCAGTGTCTCTGCGTCTCAGTGCCCCTGTGTCTCTATGTCTCTGCATCTCTGCGTCTCAGCGTCTCTGCGTCTCAGAGTCTCTGCGTCTCTGCATCTCAGAGTCTCTGCATCTCTGGGTCTCAGTGTCTCTGCGTCTCAGGTTCTCTGCGTTTCTGCGTCTCAGAGTCCCTGCGTCTCAGTGTCTCTGTGTCTCAGCATCTCTGCTTCTCTGCGTCTCTGCATCTCAGCGTCTCTGCGTCTCTGCGTCTCAGGGTATCCTCGTCTCTGCGTCTCATCATCTTTGCGTCTCAGAGACTCTTCATCTCTGCGTCTCAGATTCTCTGCGTGTCAGTGTCTCAGGGTCTCTGCGTCTCTGCGTCTCAGCGTCTCTGCATCTCTGGGTCTCAGTGTCTCTGCGTCTCAGGTTCTCTGCGTCTCTGCGTCTCAGAGTCCCTGCGTCTCAGTGTCTCTGCGTCTCTGTGTCTCAGCATCTCTGCGTCTCTGCGTCTCTGCGTCTCAAGGTATCCTCGTCTCTGCGTCTCAGTGTCTCTGCGTCTCTGGGTCTCAGTGTCTCTGTGTCTGTGGGTCTCAGTGTCTCTGCGTCTCTGGGTCTCAGGGTCTCTGCGTCTCAGGGTCTCTGCGTCTCTGCATCTCAGAGTCTCTGCATCTCTGGGTCTCAGTGTCTCTGCGTCTCAGGTTCTCTGCGTCTCTGCGTCTCAGAGTCCCTGCGTCTCAGTGTCTCTGCGTCTCTGTGTCTCAGCATCTCTGCTTCTCTGTGTCTCTGCATCTCAGCGTCTCTGCGTCTCAGGGTATCCTCGTCTCTGCGTCTCAGAGTCTTTGCGTCTCAGAGACTCTTCATCTCTGCGTCTCAGATTCTCTGCGTGTCAGTGTCTCAGGGTCTCTGCCTCTCTGCGTCTCAGTGTCTGTGCTTCTCTGGGTCTCAGTGTCTCTGCATCACAGGGTCTCTGCGTCTCAGTGTCTCTCCGTCTCAGTGTCTCTCCGTCTCAGTGTCTCTGCGACTCAGTGTCTCTGCTTCTCTGCGCCTCTGCGTCTCTTGGTCTCAGGGCCTCTGCGTCTCAGTGTCTCTGCGTCTCAGTGTGTCTTCGTCTCTGTTCCCCAGGGTCTCTGCGTCCCAGTGTCTCTGCGACTCAGTGTCTGCTTCTCAGTGTCTCTGCGTCCCAGTGTCTCTGCGACTCAGTGTCTGCTTCTCGGTGTCTCTGCGTCTCAGTGTCTCTGCGCCTCTGCATTTCTGGGTCTCAGGGTCTCTGCGTCTCTGCGTCTCAGCCTCTCTGGGTCTCAGAGTCTCTGTGTCTCAGAGTCTTTGCGTCTCTGCGTCTCAATGTCTCTGCGTCTCTGCGTCTCAGAATCTCAGAGTCTCTGCGTCTTAGTGCCTCTGCGTCTCTGCCTCTCTTCGCCTCAGGGTCCCAGGGTGTCTGCGCCTCAGCGTCTCTGCGTCTCAGTGTCTCGGCGTCTCTGGGTCTCATTGTCGCTGCGTCTCAGGTTCTTTGTGTCTCTGCGTCTCTGCGTCTCAGCATCTCTGCCTCTCTGCGTCTCAGTGTCTCTGTGTCCCTGTGTCTCAGAGTCTCTGCGTCTCAGAGTCTCTGGGTCTCAGTATCTCTGCATCTCTGCGTCTCAGAGTCTCTGCGTCTCAGAGTCTCAGAGTTTCTGCATCTCAGTACCTCTGCACCTCTGCGTCTCTTCGCCTCTGGGTCCCAGGGTGTCTGCGTCTCAGCGTCTCTGCGTCTCATGGACTCTGCGTCTCATAGTCTCTGCGTCTCTGCATCTCTGCGTCTCTGGGTCTCAGTGTCTCTGCGTCTTAGTGTCTCTGCGTCTCAGCGTCTCTGCGTCTCTGGGTCTCTGGGTTTCTGCGTCTTTGCATCTCAGAGTCTCTGCGTCTCAGAGTCTCTGCGCCTCAGGTTCTCTGCGTCTCGGTGTCTCTGCGTCTCTGGGTCTCAGCATCTCTGCATCTCAGGGTTGCAGCGTCTCAGAGTCTCTGCATCTCAGTGTCTCTGCGTCTCTGCATCTCTGGGTCTCAGTGTCTCTGCGTCTCAGTGCCCCTGCGTCTCTATGTCTCAGCGTCTCTGCGTCTCAGAGTCTCTGTGTCTCTGCATCTCAGAGTCTCTGCATCTCTGGGTCTCAGTGTCTCCGCGTCTCAGGTTCCCTGCGTTTCTGCGTCTCAGAGTCCCTGCGTCTCAGTGTCTCTGTGTCTTAGCATCTCTGCTTCTCTGCGTCTCTGCATCTCAGGGTCTCTGCGTCTCTGCGTCTCAGGGTATCCTCGTCTCTGCGTCTCAGAGTCTTTGCATCTCAGAGACTCTTCATCTCTGCGTCTCAGAGTCTTTGCGTCTCAGAGACTCTTCATCTCTGCGTCTCAGATTCTCTGCGTGTCAGTGTCTCAGGGTCTCTGCGTCTCTGCGTCTCAGGGTCTCTGCGTCTCTGCGTCTCAGCGTCTCTGCATCTCTGGGTCTCAGTGTCTCTGCGTCTCTGGGTCTCAGTGTCTCTGAGTCTCAGAGTCCCTGTGTCTCAGTGTCTCTGAGTCTCAGCGTCTCTGCGTCTCTGCATCTCAGCGTCTCTGCGTCTCAAGGTAGCCTCGTCTCTGCGTCTCAGAGTCCCTTGGTCTCAGTGTCTCTGCGTCTCTGGGTCCCAGGGTCTCCGCGTCTCAGTGTCTCTGGGCCTCAGTGTCTCAGTGTCGCTGCATCTCTGCGTCTCTGGTTCTCAGTGTCTCTGCATCTCAGTGTCTCTGAGTCCCTGTGTCTCTGGCACTCAGTGTCTCTGCGTCTCAGGGTCTCTGCATCTCTGCGTCTCAGAGTCTCGTCGCCTCAGAGTCTATGCGTCTCTGCGTCTCAGAGTCTCTGCGTCTCAGTGTCTCTGCATCTCATTCTCACGGCGTCTCTGTGTCTCAGAGTCTCTGCGTCCCTGCGTCTCGGGTTTCTGCGGCTCAGAGTCTCTGCGTCCCAGCGTCTCAGGGACTCTGCTCCTCTGCGTCTCAGAGTACCTGGGTCTCAGTGTCTCTGCGTCTCAGCGTCTCTGGGTCCCAGGGTCTCTGCGTCTCAGCGTCTCTGGGTCTCAGTGTCTCTGCGTCTGTGGGTCTCAGCGTCTCTGCGTCTCTGGGTCTCAGGGTCTCTGCGTCTCAGGGTCTCTGCGTCTCTGCATCTCAGAGTCTCTGCATCTCTGGGTCTCAGTGTCTCTGCGTCTCAGGTTCTCTGCGTCTCTGCGTCTCAGAGTCCCTGCGTCTCAGTGTCTCTGTGTCTCTGTGTCTCAGCATCTCTGCTTCTCTGCGTCTCTGCATCTCAGCGTCTCTGCGTCTCTGTGTCTCAGGGTATCCTCGTCTCTGCGTCTCAGAGTCTTTGCGTCTCAGAGACTCTTCATCACTGCGTCTCAGATTCTCTGCGTGTCAGTGTCTCAGGGTCTCTGCGTCTCTGCGTCTCAGCGTCTCTGCATCTCTGGGTCTCAGTGTCTCTGCGTCTCAGGTTCTCTGCGTCTCTGCGTCTCAGAGTCCCTGCGTCTCAGTGTCTCTGCGTCTCTGTGTCTCAGCATCTCTGCTTCTCTGCGTCTCTGCATCTCAGCGTCTCTGCGTCTCTGCGTCTCAGGGTATCCTCGTCTCTGCGTCTCAGCGTCTCTGCATCTCTGGGTCTCAGTGTCTCTGCGTCTCTGGGTCTCAGGGTCTTTGCGTCTCAGGTTCTCTGCGTCTCTGCGTCTCAGAGTCCCTGTGTCTCAGTGTCTCTGAGTCTCAGCGTCTCTGCGTCTCTGCGTCTCTGCATCTCAGCGTCTCTGCGTCTCTGGGTCTCAGGGTCCCTGGGTCTCAGTGTCATTGCGTCTCAGCGTCTCTGGGTCCCAGGGTATCTGCGTCTCAGCATCTCTGGGTCTCAGGGTCTCTGCATCTCAAGTTCTCTGCGTCTCTACGTCTATGCGACCCTGCGTCTCAGGGTCTCTGCTTCTCTGCGTCTCAGAGTGCCTTGGTCTCAATGTCTCAATGAGACATTGGAATGCCCTGCCTGCTGCGGTTGTAAATGCGCCTAGTTTGGGGGCATTTAAGAGATCCGTGGATAGGTTTATGGACGAAAAGGGATTGGTTTAGGTTAGTGGGTCATTGTTTTGTATCTGGTCGGCGCAACATCGTGGGCCGAAGGGCCTGTTCTGCACTGTAATGTTCTATGCTCTATGTTCTAGGTCTCAGTGTCTCTGCGTCTCAGGGTCTCTGAGTTTCTGTGTCTCTGCGTGTCTGGGTCTCAGTGTCTCTGCGTCTCAGGGTCTCTGAGTTTCTGTGTCTCTGCGTGTCTGGGTCTCAGTGTCTCTGCGTCTCTGCGTCTCTGGGTCTCAGGGTCTCTGTGTCTCAGTGTCTCTGCGTCTCTGCGTCTCAGCACCTCTCTGTCTCTGGGTCTCAGCGTCTATGCTTCTCAGAGTCTCTGCGTCTCATAATCTCTGCCTGCCTGGGTCTCAGAGTCTCTGCGTCTCAGGTTCTCCGCGTCTCAGGTTCTCTGCGTCTCAGCGTCTCTGGGACTCAGTGTCTCTGGGTGTCAGTGTCTCTGCGTCTCTGGATCTCAGGGTCTCTACGCCTCTGCGTCTCAGAGTCTCTGGGTCTCATTGTCACTGCGTCTCTGGGTCTCATTGTCACTGCGTCTCTGCGTCTCAGAATCTCAGAGTCTCTGCGTCTTAGTGCCTCTGCGTCTCTGCGTCTCTTCGCCTCAGGGTCCCAGGGTGTCTGCGCCTCAGCGTCTCTGCATCTCAGTGTCTCGGCGTCTCTGGGTCTCATTGTCACTGCGTCTCAGGTTCTTTGCGTCTCTGCGTCTCAGCGTCTCTGCCACTCCGCATCTCAGTGTCTCTGTGTCCCTGTGTCTCAGACTCTCTGCGTCTCAGAGTCTCTGGCTCTCACTGTCTCTGCGTCTCTGCGTCTCAGAATCTCTGCGTCTCAGTGTCTCTGCGTCTCAGAGTCTCTGCGTCTCATGGTCACTGCCTCTCTGTGTCTCAGGGTCTCTGCGTCTCAGGTTCTCTGCGTCTCTGCATCTCTGGGACTCAGTGTCTCTGCGTCTCAGGGTCTCAGAACCTCTGCGTCTCTGTTTCTCAGTGTCTCTGCGTCTCAGTGTCTCTGCGTCTCAGTGTCTCAACGTCTCAGTTTCTCTGCATCTCTGGTCTCAGCGTCTATGCGTCTCAGAGTCTCTGGGTCTCATGGTCTCTGCCTCTCTGCGTCTTGGTGTCTCTGGGTCTCAGGGCCTCAGCGTCTCTGCGTCGCAGAGTCTCTGTGTCTCTGCGTCTCAGAGTCTGTGCTTCTCTGGGTCTCAGTGTCTCTGCATCTCAGGGTCTCTGCGTCTCAGTGTCTCTCCGTCTCAGTGTCTCTCCGACTCACTGTCTCTGCTTCTCAGTGTCTCTGCTTCTCTGCGCCTCTGCGTCTCTTGGTCTCAGGGCCTCTGCGTCTCAGTGTCTCTGCGTCTCAGTGTGTCTTCGTCTCTGTTCCCCAGGGTCTCTGCGTCCCAGTGTCTCTGCGACTCAGTGTCTGCTTCTCAGTGTCTCTGCGTCTCAGTGTCTCTGCGCCTCTGCATTTCTGGGTCTCAGGGTCTCTGCGTCTCTGCGTCTCAGCCTCTCTGGGTCTCAGAGTCTCTGTGTCTCAGAGTCTTTGCGTCTCTGCGTCTCAATGTCTCTGCATCTCTGCGTCTCAGAATCTCAGAGTCTCTGCGTCTTAGTGCCTCTGCGTCTCTGCCTCTCTTCGCCTCAGGGTCCCAGGGTGTCTGCGCCGCAGCGTCTCTGCGTCTCAGTGTCTCGGCGTCTCTGGGTCTCATTGTCGCTGCGTCTCAGGTTCTTTGTGTCTCTGCGTCTCTGCGTCTCAGCATCTCTGCCTCTCTGCGTCTCAGTGTCTCTGTGTCCCAGTGTCTCAGAGTCTCTGCGTCTCAGAGTCTCTGGGTCTCAGTATCTCTGCGTCTCTGCGTCTCAGAGTCTCTGCGTCTCAGAGTCTCAGAGTTTCTGCATCTCAGTACCTCTGCACCTCTGCGTCTCTTCGCCTCTGGGTCCCAGGGTGTCTGCGTCTCAGCGTCTCTGCGTCTCATGGACTCTGCGTCTCATAGTCTCTGCGTCTCTGCATCTCTGCGTCTCTGGGTCTCAGTGTCTCTGCGTCTTAGTGTCTCTGCGTCTCAGCGTCTCAGTGTCTCTGCATCTCAGGGTCTGAGCGTCTCTGCGTCTCTGGGTCTCTGGGTTTCTGCGTCTTTGCGTCTCAGAGTCTCTGCGTCTCAGAGTCTCTGCGCCTCAGGTTCTCTGCGTCTCGGTGTCTCTGCGTCTCTGGGTCTCAGCATCTCTGCATCTCAGGGTTGCAGCGTCTCAGAGTCTCTGCATCTCAGTGTCTCTGCGTCTCTGCATCTCTGGGTCTCAGTGTCTCTGCGTCTCAGTGCCCCTGCGTCTCTATGTCTCAGCGTCTCTGCGTCTCAGAGTCTCTGCGTCTCTGCATCTCAGAGTCTCTGCATCTCTGGGTCTCAGTGTCTCTGCGTCTCAGGTTCTCTGCGTTTCTGCGTCTCAGAGTCCCTGCGTCTCAGTGTCTCTGTGTCTCAGCATCTCTGCTTCTCTGCGTCTCTGCATCTCAGGGTCTCTGCGTCTCTGCGTCTCAGGGTATTCTCGTCTCTGCGTCTCAGAGTCTTTGCATCTCAGAGACTCTTCATCTCTGCGTCTCAGATTCTCTGCGTGTCAGTGTCTCAGGGTCTCTGCGTCTCTGCGTCTCAGCGTCTCTGCATCTCTGGGTCTCAGTGTCTCTGCGTCTCAGGTTCTCTGCGTCTCTGCGTCTCAGAGTCCCTGCGTCTCAGTGTCTCTGCGTCTCTGTGTCTCAGGGTATCCTCGTCTCTGGGTCTCAGTGTCTCTGCGTCTCTGCGTCTCTGCATCTCAGCGTCTCTGCGTCTCTGCGTCTCAGGGTATCCTCGTCTCTGGGTCTCAGTGTCTCTGCGTCTCTGGGTCTCAGTGTCTCTGCGTCTCTGGGTCTCAGGGTCTCTGCGTCTCAGGGTCTCTGCGTCTCTGCATCTCAGAGTCTCTGCATCTCTGGGTCTCAGTGTCTCTGCGTCTCAGTTTCTCTGCGTCTCTGCGTCTCAGAGTCCCTGCGTCTCAGTGTCTCTGTGTCTCAGCATCTCTGCTTCTCTGCGTCTCTGCATCTCAGCGTCTCTGCGTCTCTGCGTCTCAGGGTATCCTCGTCTCTGCGTCTCAGAGTCTTTGCGTCTCAGAGACTCTTCATCTCTGCGTCTCAGATTCTCTGCGTGTCAGTGTCTCAGGGTCTCTGCGTCTCTGCGTCTCAGCGTCTCTGCATCTCTGGGTCTCAGTGTCTCTGCGTCTCTGGGTCTCAGTGTCTCTGAGTCTCAGAGTCCCTGTGTCTCAGTGTCTCTGAGTCTCAGCGTCTCTGCGTCTCTGCATCTCAGCGCCTCTGCGTCTCAGGGTAGCCTCGTCTCTGCGTCTCAGAGTCCCTTGGTCTCAGTGTCTCTGCGTCTCTGGGTCCCAGGGTCTCTGCGTCTCAGTGTCTCTGGGCCTCAGTGTCTCAGTGGCGCTGCATCTCTGCGTCTCTGCGTCTTTGCGTCTCAGGGTCTCTGCGTCTCAGGTTCTCAGCTTCTCTGCGTCTCAGAGTCCCTGGTTCATTTCGTCTCAGCGCCTCTGGGTCCCAGGGTCTCTGTATCTCAGCGTCTCTGGGTCTCAGGGTCTCAGGTTCTCTGCGTCTCTACGTCTCTGCGTCCCTGCGTCTCAGGGTGTCTGCTTCTCTGCGTCTCAGCGTCTCTGGCGTCTCTGCGTCTCAGCGTGTCAGTGTCACAACGTCTCTACGTCTCTGAGTCTCAGCGTCTCAGCGTCTCTACGTCTCAGTGTCTCTGTGTCTCTGCGTCTCAGCGTCTCAGTGTCTCTGCGTCTCAGTGTCTCTGCGTCTCTGCGTCTCAGCGTCTCTGCGTCCCTGGTTCTCAGAGTCTCTGCGTCTCAGCGTCTCAGGGTCTCAGCGTCTCTGCGTCTCTGCATTACAGTGTCTCAGCGTCTCTGCGTCTCAGTGTCTCTGTGTCTCTGCGTCTCTACGTCTCTGCGTCTCAGCGTCTCTGCGTCTCAGTGTCTCTGCGTCTCTGCGTCTCAGCGTCTCTGCGTCTCAGGGCCTCAGGGTCTCAGCGTCTCTGCGTCTCAGGGCCTCAGGGTCTCTGATTTTCTGCGTCTCAGCGTCTCTGCGTCTCTGCGTCTCAGAGTCTCTGCGTCTCTGCGTCTCAGTGTCTCAGCGTTTCTGCGTCTCAGCGTCTCTGCGTCTCAGCGTCTCTGCGTCTCAGTGTCTCAGCGTTTCTGCATACTCAGCGTTTCTGCGTCTCAGAGTCTCAGAGTCTCTGCGTCTGTGCTTTCCTGCGTCTCAGCGTCTCTGCATCTCAGAGTCTCTGCGTCTCAGTGTATCTGCGTCTCAGGGCCTCTCTGCCTCTGCATCTCAGAGTCTCTGGTTCTCAGTGTTTCTGGATCTCAGTGTCTCTGCGTCTCAGGGTCTCTGCGTTTCTGCATCTCTGGGTCTCAGTGTCTCTGCGTCTCTGGTTCTCAGTGTCTCTGCATCTCAGTGTCTCTGCGTCTCAGGGTCTCTGCATCTCTGCGTCTCAGAGTCTCGTCGTCTCAGAGTCTATGCGTCTCTGCGTCTCAGAGTCTCTGCGTCTCAGTGTCTCTGCATCTCATTCTCACGGCGTCTCTGTGTCTCAGAGTCTCTGCGTCCCTGCGTCTCGGGTTTCTGCGGCTCAGAGTCTCTGCGTCTCTGCGTCTCAGTGCCTCTGCATTTCATTGTCACTGCGTCTCTGGGTCTCAGTGTCTCTGCCTCTCTGCGACTCAGTGTCTCTGCGTCTCAGAGTTTCTGGTTCTCAGAGTCTCCGGGTCTCATTGTCTCTGCGTCTCTGTGTCTCAGAGTCTCTGGGTCTCAGTGTCTCTGTGTCTAGAGTCTCTGGGTCTCAGAGTCTCTGGGTCTCGTTGTCTCTGCGTCTCTGCATCTCAGAGTCTCTGAGTCTCTGCGTCTCAGGGTCCCTGCGTCTCTGCGTCTCTGTGTCTGTGGGACTCAGTGCCTCTGCGTCTCAGGGTCTCTGCGTCTCACTGTCTCAGTGTCTCTGCGTCCCTGCATCTCAGAGTCTCTGCGTCTCAGAGTCTCTGGGTCTCAGTGTCTCTGCGTCTCAGTGTCTCTGCGTCTCTTCGTCTCTGAGTCTCTGCGTCTCAGAGTCTCTGTGTCTCATTTTCTCTGCGTCTCAGCGTCTCTGCGTCTCAATGTCTCTGCGTCTCAGCGTCTCTGCATCTCAGGGTCTCAGCGCCTCTGCGCCTCTGCGTCTCAGGGTCTCTATGCCTCTGCGTCTCAGAGTCTCTGAGTCTCTGTGTCTCTGCGTCTCTGGGTCTCAGTGTCTCTGAGTCTCTGCGTCTCTGGGTCTCAGTGTCTCTGAGTCTCTGCGTCTCTGGGTCTCAGTGTCTCTGAGTCTCTGCGTCTCTGGGTCTCAGTGTCTCTGAGTCTCTGCGTCTCTGGGTCTCAGTGTCTCTGAGTCTCTGCGTCTCTGGGTCTCAGTGTCTCTGCGTCTCTGTGTCTCTGGGTCTCAGTGTCTCTGAGTCTCTGAGTCTCTGCGTCTCTGGGTCTCAGTGTCTCTGAGTCTCTGCGTCTCTGGGTCTCAGTGTCTCAGTGTCTCTGCGTCTCTGGGTCTCAGTGTCTCTGCGTCTCTGTGTCTGTGGGACTCAGTGTCTCTGCGTCTCAGAGTCTCGTCGTCTCGGAGTCTCAGAGTCTCTGCGTCTCAGAGTCACTGCATCTCAGTGTCACTGCATCTCTGTGTCTCAGATTATCTGCGTCTCGGGTTTCTGTGTCTCTGCGTCTCTGCATCTCTGGGTCTCAGTGTCTCTGCGTCTCAGGGTCTCTGCGTCTCAGAGTCTCTGCATCTCATTGTCTCTGCATCTCAGTGCCTTTGCGTCTCAGTGTATCTGCGTCTCTGCGTCTCAGGGTCTCTGCTTCTCTGCGCCTCAGAGTCTCTGCGTCTCTGAGTCTCTGCGTCTCTGCGTCTTAGAGTCTCTGGGTCTCAGTGTCTCTGCGTCTCTGTGTCTCAGAGTCTCTGGGTCTCAGTGTCTCTGCGTCTCTGCGTCTCAGGGTCTCTGCACCTCTGCGTCTCAGGGTCTCTATGCCTCTGCGCCTCAGAGTCTCTGAGTCTCTGTGTCCCTGCGTCTCTGGGTCTCAGTGTCTCTGAGTCTCTGCGTCTCTGGGTCTCAGTGCCTCTGCGTCTCTGCGTCTCTGTGTCTGTGGGACTCAGTGTCTCTGCGACTCAGGGTCTCTGCTTCTCAGAGTCTCGGGTTTCTGTGTCACTGCGTCTCTGCGTCTCAGCGTCTCTGTGTCCCAGGTCTCTGCGTCTCTGCGTCTCAGGGTCTCTGCGTCTCTGCATCTCAGAGTCTCTGTGTCTCTGCGTCTCTGGGTCTCAGTGTCTCTGCGTCTGTGCGTCTCTGGGTCTCAGTGCCCCTGCGTCTCAGTGTCTCTGCGTCTCTGTGTCTGTGGGACTCAGTGTCTCTGCGTCTCAGGGTCTCTGCGTCCCTGCATCTCAGAGTCTCATCGTCTCAGAGTCTCTGCCTCTCTGCGTCTCTGTGTCTCTGCATCTCAGTGTCTCTGTGTCTCTGTGTCTCGGGTTTCTGTGTCTCTCCGTCTCTGCGTCTCAGGGTCTCTGCGTCTCAGCGTCTCTGCATCTCAGTGTCTCTGCGTCTCAGTGTCTCTGCGTCCCAGTGTCTCTGCGTCTCTTCGGTTCTGGGTCCCTGGGTCTCTGCGTCTCTGCGTCTCAGTGTCTTTGTGTCTCAGTGTCGCTGCGTCTCTGCATCTCTGGGCCTCTGCGTCTCTGGGTCTCAGTGTCTCTGTGTCTCAGGTTCTCTGCGTCTTTGTGTCTCAGGGCTTCTATGCCTCTGCCTCTCAGAGTCTCTGCGTCTTAGGGTCTCAGGGTCTCAGGGTCTCTGCGTCTATGCGTCTCAGAGTCTCTGAATCTCTGCGTCTCTCGGTCTCAGTGTCTCTGCGTCTCTGCGTCTCAGTGTCTGTGGGACTCAGTGTCTCTGCGTCTCAGACTCTCTGCGTCTCTGCATCTCAGGCTCTCTGAGTCTCTGTGTCTCTGGGTCTCAGTGTCTCTGCGTCTCAGTGTCTCTGCGTCTCTGCGTCTCTGTGTCTGTGGGACTCAGTGTCTCTGCGTCTCAGAGTCTCTGCGTCTCAGAGTCTTTGCGTCTCAGTGTCTCAGCATCTCAGTGTCACTGCGTCTCTGTGTCTCAGATTCTCTGTGTCTCGGGTTTCTGTGTCTCTGCGTCTCTGCGTCTCAGGGTCTCTCTGTCTCAGAGTCTCTGCATCTCAGTGTCTCTGCAGCTCAGTGTCTTTGCATCTCAGTGTCTCAGTGTCTCTGCACCTCTGCGTCTCTGGGTCTCAGGTTCTCTGCGTCTCTGCATCTCTGCGTCCCTGCGTCTCAGGGTCTCTGCTTCTCTGCGTCTCAGAGTCTCTGCGTCTCTGTGTCTCAGAGTCTCTGGGTCTCGTTGTCTCTGCGTCTCTGTGTCATAGAGTCTCTGGATCTCAGGGTCTCTGCGTCTCTGCGTCTCAGAGTCTCTGAGTCTCTGAGTCTCTGCGTCTCAGTGTCTCTGCGTCTCAGTGTCTCTGCGCCTCTGCGTCTCTGTGTCTGTGGGACTCAGTGTCTCTGCGTCTCAGGGTCATGCGCCTCTGCGTCTCAGAGTCTCGTCGTCTCAGAGTATCTGCCTCTCTGTGTCTCTGAGTCTCTGCGTCTCTGCGTCTCTGGATCTTTGCGTCTCTGCGACTCTGGGTCTCAGGGTCTCTGCGTCTCTGCGTCTCTACATTTCAGAGTCTCTGTGTCTCAGATTCTCTGCGTCTCTCCGTCTCAGGTTCTCTGCGTCTCAGTGTCTCTCCATCTCTGGGTCTCAGTGTCCCTGCGTCTCTGTGTCTCTGCGTCTCTCCGTCTCTCCGTCTCAGGGTCTCTGCGTCTCAGAGTCTCTGCGTCTCTGCTTCTCAGAGTCTCTGCCTCTCAGTGTGTCTGCGTCTCAGTGTCACTGCATCTCTGCGTCTCTGCGTCTCTGTGTCTCAGAGTCTCGGCGTCTCTGCCTCTCTGCGTCTCAGGGCCTCTGCGTCTCTGCATCTCAGGGTTTCTCCGTCTCTGCGTCTCTGGGTCTCAGTGTCTCTGCGTCTCAGAGTCTCGGCGTCTCTGCCTCTCTGCGTCTCAGGGCCTCTGCGTCTCTGCATCTCAGGGTTTCTCCGTCTCTGCGTGTCTGCGTCTCAGCGTCTCTGCGTCTCAGCGTCTCAGGGTCTCTGCGTCTCTGCATTTCAGGGTCTCCTCGTCTCTGCGTCTCAGAGTCTCTGCTCCTCAGAGTCTCTGCGTCTCAGTGTCTCCGCGTCTCAGTGTCTCATGGTCACTGCATCTCTCGGCCTCTGGGTCTCAGCGTCTCTGCTTCTCAGGGTCTCTGCGTCTCAGAGTCTCTGCGTCTCAGATTCTCTGGGTCACAGTGTCTCAGTGTCTCTGCGTTTCTGTGTCTCTGCGTCTCTGTGTCTCTGGGTCTCAGTGTCTCAGGGTCTCTGTGTCTCTGCGCCTCAGAGTCTCTGCATCTCAGAGTCTCTGGGTCTCAGTGGCTCAGAGTCTCTGGGTCTCAATGTCTCTGTGTCTCATTGTCTCTGCATCTCTGCTTCTCTGGGTCTCTGGGTCTCAGTGACTCTGCGTCCCTGCGTCTCAGAGTCTCTGGGTCTCACTGCCTCTGTGTCTCTGCGTCTCAGAGTGTCTGCATCTCAGAGCCTCTGGGTCTCAGTGTCTCTGCGTCTCAGAGTCTCTGCGTCTCAGAGTCTCTGCGTCTCAGTGTCTCTGCGTCTCAGTGTCTCTGCGCCTCAGAGTGTCTGTGTCTCAGAGTCTCTGGGTCTCAGTGTCTCTGCGCCTCAGAGTGTCTGCGTCTCAGAGTCTCTGGGTCTCAGTGTCTCTGTGTCTCTGCGTCTCAGTGTCTCTGCGTCTCAGAGTCTCTGCGCCTCAGAGTCACGGAGTCTCAGCGTCTCAGAGTCTCAGCGTCTCAGAGTCTCGGCGTCTCAGAGTCTCTGCATCTCTGCATCTCGGCGTCTCTGCGTCTCAGAGTCAATGCATGTCAGAATCTCTGCATCTCGGCGTCTCTGCGTCTCAGATTCTCTGTGTCTCAGACTCTCACCGTCTCTGCGTCTCTGCGTCTCAGAGTCTCTGCGTCTCAGAGTCAATGCATGTCAGAATCTCTGCATCTCTGCGTCTCAGGGTCTCTGCGTCTCAGAATCTCAGCGTATCAGATTGAGAGACAGAGTGAGAGACAGTGTGAGCGAGAGAGAGACATAGAGGGAGAGAGAGAGACAGTGAGAGGAGGGAGAGAGAGGCAGCGAGAGCTAGAGTCAGAGCGGGAGAGAGACAGAGAGAGAAACAGAGAGACAGAGAGGCAGAGGGAGAGAGAGACAGACAGAGAGGGAGAGACAGACAGACAGAAGGAGTGACAGAGAGAGAGACAGACAGACAGACAGAGGGAGGGAGAGACAGAGACAAGGAGAGAGAGAGAGTGCCAGAGAGACAGAGACAGAGAGAGAGATGAGAGAGAGAGAGGCTGAGAGACAGAAAGTGAGAGACAGAGAGACAGACAGATTGAGAAAGCGAGAGAGACAGCGAGAGTGAGAGGGACAGTGAGAGAGAGAGACAGAGTGAGAGAGAGAGACAGGGAGTGAGAGAGAGTGTGAGGGAGAGAGAGAGAGACAGAGACAGAGAGAGTAAGAGAGAGAGAGAGAGTGAGAGAGAGAGAGAGGGAGAGACAGAGACAGAGGGAGTGAGAGAGAGAGAGACAGAGAGAGACAGAGAGAGAGAGAGAGACAGAGAGAAGGAGGCAGAGAGAGTGACAGACAGAAACAGAGAGAAAGACAGACTGAGAGCGATAGAATGAGAGAAACAGAGAGACAGAGAGAGAGAGTGACAGAGAGAGAGAGTAATGGACAAAGAGAGAGAGAGACAGCAAGAGAGGGAGAGAGAGACTGGGAGAAAGACAGAGAGGGAGTTTGACAGAGAGACAGAGACAAGGAGAGAGAGAGAGTGACAGGGAGACACAGACAGAGAGGGATTGACACAGAGAGGGAGAGAGATGGGGGAGACACTGAGAAACTGAGAGAGAGACAGACAGTGAGACAGAGAGAGACAGAGAGAGAGAGAGAGAGAGATAGTGACAGAGAGACAGAGGGAGAGAGGGGCACAGAGAGAGAGAAAGACAGAGAGAGAGAGAAAGAGTGACAGAGAGACAGAGAGAGTGACAGAGAGAAAGACAGACTGTGAGAGTGACAGAGAGAGAGAGACAGACGGAGAGAGAGAGAGACAGAGAGAGTAAGTGAGACAGAGAGAGAGAGAGACAGCGAGAG